>NC_134484.1:135021121-135172490 GCF_040206685.1 Ascaphus truei | reverse complement strand
GGGGGGGTGGGTGTGTGGGTGTCGTCACTCCGCCTCAGGCCAATGAGAGGTGCGGGGGCGGGCGGGCCAAGTGACCAATGAGATTTCCCCTAGGGACACAGGAAGATGCAGACAGGCATACAGTGCTTTCACTAATATATAATAAGATGCCTGAGGGTTGACAAATGAAGGTGCCATTTACTGCAGGCAACCAAAGCTATTTTCCACCCATTAACTTGTACAGAAAAACACACTGTGTGCAACTGGTTCCTACAGGCAGGGCCGCCAACAGATTTCCCGAGGCCCAGGACTAGAGTTTAGACTGGGCGCTACTACACAATTAGCCCCTCCCCCTTTCATTTTCCCCTCCCCCATTGCTACACACACCATTCCCCCCTCAATACCCATACCATTATCCCACACTGCCCACACTAATTACCCCACTCCCACAATACACACACTATTCCTCCCTCAGATAGACACCACTAGCCCTCCCCCACAGACACCGCTAGCCCCCCCACAGACACTGCTAGCCCCCCCACACAGACACCGCTAGCCCCCCCACACAGACACCGCTAGCCCCCCCACACAGACACCGCTAGCCCCCCCACACAGACACCGCTAGCCCCCCCACACAGACACCGCTAGCCCCCCCACACAGACACCGCTAGCCCCCCACACAGACACCGCTAGCCCCCCACACACAGACACCGCTAGCCCCCCCCACACACAACTACCACTAGCCCCCCCCACAGATACCGCTAGCCCCCCCACACAGACACCGCTAGCCCCCCCACACAGACACCGCTAGCCCCCCCCACACAGATACCGCTAGCCCCCCCACACAGACACCGCTAGCCCCCCCCCCACATAGACACCGCTAGCCCCCCCACACAGACACCGCTAGCCCCCCCCCACACAGACACCGCTAGCCCCCCCCCACACAGACACCGCTAGCCCCCCCCCCACAGACACCGCTAGCCCCCCACATACAGACACTGCTACCCCCCTCCCCCCAGCCCGATATACAGACACGGCTACTCCCCCCTTAGATACAGGCACCGCTACCCCCCTCCCTAATACGAACACCGCACCTCCCCCCACCCACCCAGATAGATGCCCCCCTCGCCGAGACAGATGCTGCTACACCACTCCACCATTCCCATCCCCCCCCCCCAAATACAAAGACCACATGCCCACCCCTCGTTGCTGCTGCCAGGCCCCAGATCTCCCCAGCTGCTGACTGCCTCTTCCCACGCCGGTGTGAGGGTGTGAGTCGGAAACTGGACCTGATTTCCGGCATGCACCGGCGGAGGAGAGAGGCAGTCAGCACCTGGGGAGAGCTGGGGCCCAGGGGCGGCAACCAGTGGGCAGGCAGCTGGACGCAGAGGTTGGGCCTGACCTCTGGCCGGGTCCAACTTGCAGCGCTGGCCGGGCCCCCTGCAGCCTCCAGACCCGGGACACTTGTTCCGACCCCCCCGCCCCCCCATCGACAGCCCTGCCTACAGGTATCATGGTTGTGGTGAAAGGAAATATGCACACTCAAGGTTATTATTTAAGTAATAATCCCCCCAGAACAGGGCATTACTGGCCAATAATGCCCTGGCTGGAAGAGTTGAAGGCCCGAGGCGAAGCCGAGGGACTTTAACCCAGCCAGGGCATTATTGGCCAGTAATGCCCTGTTTTGAGGGGATTATTACTATTATAGGCTAAATGTAGGCTTATTTCATAAATAATACGCTTTTGTATAGTTATATGGATTTTTTTTTTTAGTAAAATAAAATGGTAAATACATTAAAGCACCTATATCCACACACTGCCGCCCCCTCTGTGTACACACACACACACACACACACACACACACACACACACCCTGCAGCTCTACATAGATACACACACACACACACACACACACACACTGCTGCTTCAACACCCATAAACAGTGCTGCTGATACTGACACACACACACAGCAGCTCTACAAACACAGCAGCTCTACACACACACACACACAAACGGCTGCTACACACAAACTGCTGCTGCTGCTGCACACCACACTGCTGTTGCTACACCCATAAGCACTGCTACTGACACACACACACACACACTGGAGCGCTATACACACACACACACACACCTACACACACACTGCTGCTATACACACATACAACACAACAGCACACCACACACACTGCTGCTGCTACACCCATAAACACTGCTACTGACTGACACACACACTGGAGCGCTATACACGCACACACTGCAGCTCTACACACACACACCACAACAGCACACAACACCACACACACACTCTGCTGCTATACCGATAAACACTGCTACTGACTGACACACACACACACACAGAAACTGCAGCTACTTACTTACTTTGCAGACTCGCCCCCCAATTCAACTGAATCTGCTCAGTCACTGAGACAATCTCGGTCAGCTCTTTTTCACTAAGGAGGGGGAGAAGTCAACCCGTGGCTGATACTCCCAGACCAATCCCCTGCCCTGTCTCAGAGTTGTTCTGAAAGCTGATTGGCTGGAAATAAACACATTGAAAATATACACAATGCAAGCAGCAAAAATTCCGGGCATTACTGATTGGATAAAGCCCGGAATTTTAACCAACCAGAGACAGGGATTTCAATAATGCCCGGAATTTTACTGCTTTAGCCTATAATATTATTTAAACTCTAATATAAATGTAATATCTCCCGAAAACAGCATGCAATTTGACATGACAAACACCCAGTGTTTTCACCATATTTATGAAGAACGATTGATGCATAAAAATGTTTTGGGGGGTGGGGGGGGAGGAGCAGAAGGGGGGGGGCAAAGAGGTAGCATGTCGTCTCCTTCAGGTTTGCAAAATAGGGCTTGGGGAGGGGGGGGGGAGAGACTGAGATCAAGAGCCAGTTGTCGTGGAAGATTCCGTTACTAATAAATCTCCAAATAGATCAAGCTGGGAAAGCAGAGATACCTGGGGCCCGAGAGAGATGCTCGGAAACTAACCGGAATAATGGAAAATTTATTCAAATGCCTTATTTGTATAAAGAGGCAGGTCAGTGTAGTAAGAGCAAAAAACTTTTTCTGTGTAATTGGCTTTGTTACAAAGATTCAATTACCCTTAAAGTAATTGTCTTACTAATTTGTGTCTTGTGAAAAATGAAAATATATCGCTGGTCGTCGGGAACATTGGCTTCAAGCTCCTCCGTTATGGTCATCTGTTTAAGTAATGTTCAAAATTCAGATGAGCTAGTTCAGACTTATAATATTAGCTACAAAATAGCTTTCTAAATTGATCTTGATTATATCCTTAGTCTCCTGCATTTATGAATGGAAAATAGTCTGTTACGTCAGTTTTACGAACATAATACCATTGCATAATTTCCTGTACTGTTAGTATCTTTGCACCAGCGCTTCAGTAGATGCATTATTGGGGACATTTTTCATATTGTGTTGGGTGTTTTTTGTAGCTGTTTTTAAATATTAAAACAATTGTAACGTTCTTTTGTTAGGAAGGAAAAAAATTTTTTTTCACGAATTGCTTACCTGTTAATGCAAATATACATACATACATACATACAAGTCCCAATCGCGCAAACTGTTCCAGGTAATGAAGGGGTTAAAAAGCTGCACCTTGGCGCTGTTGCCACAGAGGGAACTCCGCTCTCCCTCTAAAATGTCCTTCACAGGATCTTCAACAAATAGAGAAAAGACACCAGAGTGCACCAGATTCAAAGGCAGAAATGTGTATTAAAGGACACACAAACATACATAACTTACTCACGTGTAAATGTCGCGGGAGACCAGAACTTTTACACCGAAACCACTGGGATCACTAGCACCAGACAGGACAAAGTTGTGGAATAAAATGAGGTTTATTCTGGCATGCCATCAGACAAAACAAAGGTGCACAAAACAAGATACAATACCAACTGGGGGCCTGGGGAGCAGACTCTTGTCTCGCTAGGTGCAGGGACTTGCTTCAAGAAGGCTTGCCTTGTCCGCTTCTAGTCCAGGATATCAGAGTGCTGATCACACAGCAGCCACTCGCATGTATCTCCAGCTGGTCACTGTAAAGATCCAAACTCCTTCACAGAATGTCTCCATCTCTCAGATAGTCCTCTGAGGAAATCTCCACACTCCTTCCCAGAGTGTCTCTGTTAGCCTCTCTTGCTCTCAGATGCTCTCTGAAGGTAGATATGATTCTCTGATCAGCAGCACTATATATATATATATATATATATATATATATATATATATATATGGGCTGCTGAACAATCAGAGCATGGAGTAGGTTGGTGCCACAACAGCCAGAGGGCGTGCTTAGAGACCATCCCCAACCCTGATTGTTTACTCTCTCACAAAATGTCTGTGGCACCTCCACGCTCCCAACCATTGTCTCTGCAGGAACCTCAGCTGATTAAATCACAGAGTCCTCTCCATAGAGATGACAGTAACAATGGAATAGCTCATTTGCTTTCTTGCCGGGCTGACTCCCAAATCACATCACAGAACAATGTTGATTCACTAAACTGTAGGATTGCATATACAGGGAATAACAGATACAGGCTTTGAAATACATTCTTACAGACCTGGAAATACATTTACACATTCCCTGTTCTTCCCCAGATATTAAATACATTTGGCCAAAATAAGCCTTACAAAGGTGGCCAAGTTACATAGATTTAGGGGTAGCTAGCTGGGCTTCATCCCTGTTTTGTGATGCCAGCTAGCCCTACCGTCACAGTAAGTAATTAAGAGCGGGCTCCTCACAACACCGAAAGAGAGCTGTGCCGACCGACTATCAGTGTCTCTGGAATTCACAGCCGTGGGTCGACAGCTCGCAGCACCTGGATGTGAAGAGATGCAAAAGCTCAACAGCTGATCAGCCTCTGAGAGCGTCCTGCGTGCAGCCGCCTGCACCAACGCTAAAATGGGGTTAACCGCACTTGTGCCTCCAAGCGCTAGGACCACTTCCAGCTACTTAGGGTCAGGGGGTTCCAGCGTCAATGTGCTTGATACCGTAATAGTAATGATGCCCTCAACCGGTTTCGCACGAGAAGTGCTTTGTCGGGGGGTGAAGTCACTAGTGTGGGGGCTCTGATATTTATACCCCTCCCTTGGATCTATTCATCCTAATTTCATAAAGCTGTGGCCAATTCCTGCTTAATTTCATTACTTATTCCAAAAAAGGACTGCAAGGACTACATCACTATGGTTACTGCAAAAAGGCTGTTCTAACAGAGCATGCACAGCTGCAACGTCAATAACACAAATTATTACAAGGGGTTAATAAATTTAAAAGGTGTTGTAAGAAATACAGCTCTTATTTCCCAAATAATAGTAATAATATACAATTTTAATTGATATAATATTATATTACTCAGTAATGCAATCCATTATTATCCTACATGTGCAAGTAACATACAATAAATGCATATTAAATACAAACAAACAAAACACATGTTTTAAACATCCTATTATGTCTGTCATCTTCCAGTAAAAGTTTTGTTGTGCTACGTTGTGCCGTTTGTGAGATTTCGATGCTTCGGGCATACAAAAAAACAAACGGAATAACAAACTTAGAAATATAGTGTGTGTATATATATATATATATATATATATATATATATATATATATATATATATATATATATAATTTTTTTTTTTTTTTACACTGTACAGAACATGTTTTTAACTTTATCACTTGACACATTACATTATTCTTTTTTCCCACAGCACTGTAGATTACAGCACAGTATATTAGATGTGTGAAATACAGAACTATAGATATACCCATGAATAGATTGGAATTACCCTTCTTGCAAATGAGCAAGTGAATTGTCACTGTTGTAGGATTGAAGAATGCACTTCCCTCCACGACTTTTTTAAAACGCCATTTAAGCCTGGCTGTGTAGCGCAAATATGTTTTTCTTGATTTAAAGCTACAATTGTATATTTCTGGCCCAGGAACTTTGATAATACTTTGTGACCTCATTAACACACTCGGCTTCACCCAGCTGGCCCTGCAAAAAAATGTTAAGCTAAGTAGTTGAAGTTACAGCAATTGGGCAATGCTACTTCCCAATGAGAGTCTATACGGGACAAGTACAGGATTTACAAAGGAAATATGTCAGAATTCTGCGTGGCTGAAAATATGTTTTATGTTATATTAAAACAAACAACCAGCATATTATAAGTTAAAGGGGACATGTTTTATGTACAGGCTTTTACAGCCTGTAGTAAGCAGATGCAACTGAAAAGATGATTCATTTTGTGAAATGAAGATATTTCAATGCAACAGTTTTTTTATGTCCCCTTTGCATAGCTTTTAAGGCCTTATAATTGTTCTTGCAAATAATTGTTCTTCTATTGCAGGGAAGGAGACTGGTGGGAAGCCAGATCCATAGCCACTGGAAAAACTGGCTACATACCCAGTAATTATGTTGCTCCTGCAGACTCCATACAGGCCGAAGAGTAAGATACCATTTGATCTTTATTTATTTGTATTGATACGTCTGTGTTTAAAGCAGCAAATTCATATTTTATTATTTTTTAAGAGAATTGAAACGAGCAAGTATCTCAGGAGCCGGAGGATCCCGGGAGATGAAAATGTCATCCAGCCCCCCTGGTTCCAGACCTGTTAAAAAAACAAAAAACAAACAAAGTAAAAGAAAAACGGAGAGCAGCTGGGATTGCTGCTTTAAATTTTACCTGAAACAAAGAGCTTAATGGAACTTGCTTCCGGAGCCCCTTGATTTACTAGAGATAATTAAATGATTATTGTGCTGCTTTTGGGTTTTGGGCTTTGACTGTCCTTTACCTCCAGCTTATCTGGAATTATAGGCAATCTGGTGTGTGTAAAGACTTGTGCATTTCACGTAGCACAGCCAGTGATCTTATCACCACTGAATTGCATCAACGGAAGAGCCCCATCGCTGGGAATTTTACTCTCTTGGACCTACTAAGCTATAAATCTGCCCAGAGCCAGCAACAATCGGAAAGAAACAAGTGATCACCAGGAAGATTCCTCCTTTAAACCTTTTAATAAACCGTTCTTCAGTAAAATGTTTTGAATCAGAAATCCGTTTTGTATATCCCAGGACTTTAAGGTTTAGGTAATTGACAGTATGGATGTATTAATTCTGTCTGTGCTGAAGGGAAAAAATGATTGTATTTCTGATGTGAGGTATTTTGGATCAGTTGGATGATCAGTGTAAGATAGACATGGAAGGGACTAAAGTGGACAATAAATGTAACAATTCTATGGCTATCTTTAATAATATGGTCCATGCAATAATACATGTTGCACCACAATCTTGGTGTACAAAATATTAATATAAATATTTTTTTTGAAGCGGGTTGGCCAAAAGTGTAGGTATATCATTCTCTGTTTTACTTTCTTTGTCACTCAATGAAACTTTGCAACTCCACCACTGTATAGTCGTATCCTCTTCCCAATGGTGCGACCCCAGCAGTCTAATGGCTGAATGTAATTATTTCTATTATTTATTTTACTCTGGTTTCTTTTCAGATGGTATTTTGGGAAAATGGGGAGGAAAGATGCAGAGAGATTACTTTTAAGCCCAGGAAACCAGAGAGGAACATTTTTAGTTCGAGAAAGTGAAACCACTAAAGGTACTTTTGGTTTTCTTTCTTTTCCAGCATTGCAGCTATACGTCTGCTTATTGCAGCATTACTAAGGGTTGTTGGAATAAAATAAAATTCTCTATAGGATATTGGATGCAGCGGTACTTATTATGTTTCACTTGTGTAACGACCACGGGAATTCTAAATTGACAATGGGAGTACTATAAAACAACCAGTACAAGATCACAATAGTTCAGGTAGGAGGTGATGAGGAAATATTAGTTCTTCAGAAGAACGTGTTTAATTGCTTGTACGATACTGCTGTTAGGCAGTATGTTTTGGAAATTGAATAATGGTAGAGATAATGTTAATAGCACAATTACTTAAATATAGTGTCAGAGTTCCAATACAATAGATCCCAGAAAAGATAGTCATAAGGGGGCAATTTGTACAAGAAACCCATCAACTCCCAAATAGCTTTTGGAAAATGTATTCTGAACTTAAAACGTGGATCATCTTTTAAGATTTATTTGTAATTAAAACTTTAGGATTGTGTTGTACGTTACCGAAATGTACCAGTTGTGCAGACTATGTATTGTTGTTGCATAAAAACCTTTCTAAATCACATCCCACGCAATAGGTGCATATTCCCTTTCCATCCGGGATTGGGATGAGGTGAGAGGAGATAATGTGAAACACTATAAGATCAGAAAACTTGACAACGGTGGATACTATATCACTACAAGAGCACAGTTTGAGTCACTACAAAAACTGGTGAAACACTATTCAGGTAAGCCATTGCCATTTGAGTTTCGTTTGAATGCATTATTAGACATTGCAAAATAAGTGCAACATTTTCTTCAGTAAATAGTTTTTAAATTGGCTTCTGACCAATTTCATTTCTAGCTTTGATGTTAATTAAATTGACATACAATAGACCAGTGGTTTTCAACCTTTTTTTTTTTGGTTACGGAACCCCAGAATTTGATTGTGAAATTCTGGGGAACCGCATCTCTCGTGTCTCTCCCCCCTCTCCCTTACGCTCACTCTCCCCCTCTCATTTATATATATATATATGTGTGTGTGTGTATATACAGATATACAGTTGCACATCCTATCACAATCTCTCCCCCTCTCCCTTACACACAGACACACACACAGACACACACACACACAGACACACACACACAGACACACACACACACAGACACACACACACACAGACACACACACACACACACACACACACACAGACACACACACACACAGACACACACACACACAGACACAGATACACACACACACACACACAGATACACACACACACAGACACACACACACACAGACACACACACACACACAGACACACACACACACACACACTGAGAGTGCACGCTCTTACCTGATCCTTCCCCTCCCTCCCTGTCAACCGGAAGTTGATGCTACTTCTGATGCCAGCAGGAGCAGGGAGAGGAAGGATAGCAGCGACTGGGCTGCTGCTGAGCTCAGGAGCTGCCGGGTTACTGCCATGAGGGGTGCCGCCGCTCTTCCGGCCCGGGACAGCTTGAAGAGTTTTCCCTGATCTCCCCCCACGGAACCCATGAGGGGTGCTCGCGGAACTCCGGTTGAAAATCCATGCTATAGAGTTTGAAAAAGTTTTGAACAACTAATATCTGCGTCGGTTAACAAAAATAAAATTATTTTAGCTAGATATATTTATGGAATTAAATCCAATTAATTTTCGAAACCGGTAACATCAGTGCAAGTTAAATGTTAAATGCACTATGTTTATTGATCTTTGTGCATTCAATAGAAATTACATTTTTAACGCTTTATTAAAAAGGCCTGTAAAGTATTACTGAAGAACCCAATTTGCAGATTGCCTGTCTAAATTCATAGGGACTAGAATTTGGAATTATTTGTAAATTCTATGTATGTTTGTATGTGCAATTTGTAGTATGGAATAGAAATTGTGAGAATTTTGTTTAAACGCCACTATCTGTTTATTGTTCTGTGCAGGAACTTAATGCAAGTATAATTTTTAGATATTACACTGCATATACTTGAACTGTCAGTGGTGCATTCAAATGAATTATGCATTGTTATTGTTTTTCATTATTCAGAACATGCTGATGGCTTATGCTATAGATTAATAACTGTGTGTCCCACTGTAAAACCGCAAACACAAGGATTAGCAAAGGATGCATGGGAAATACCTCGTGAATCTTTGCGACTTGAGATTAAACTGGGCCAAGGCTGCTTTGGTGAGGTATGGATGGGTAAGTCTGAATTACCTTTATTAAACATAGCTTCTGTGATGTATTGGCTGTGAAATCCAAATAGACCTGTAACTATTAAATCATGAATGAGGAGTAAGACAGCCTATAAACTTAAAAACATTATAAGGAAAAGGTTACAAGATGAATACAATGTGTAGTTAAAATTGATCTTTGACATTCATGTCAGATTTGAATATATTTTTAGTTCTGTAACTATACTCGGTAGAACGGTCTTTGTTATTATTCTTTTACCGCCCTTCTTTTAACTCCGAGGTTTTTTTTTTTTTTTTAAACAGCCTACAAGTTTATTCTGACTGAACTGTGCCACTACAACACAATGGGAGTTTGTCCCATTATTGCCAAAAGGTTAAGCTACTAACAGTTTTACGCCTATATTGTTTTAAAAAAATTAATAGATTGATGGAAAGTGGGTTATACAACAGCTTCAATTGAAATATTTAGTTTTTTTGTTTTTTTGGGGGGGGACGGGGACATTTTCATTTTAGCATATGAACGAGTTTGCACCTCGGAGCTCCCCCGATCTTTGGGAAACCTGTATAACTATTTGCTCCCCTGGGTAAGACGACTTGCCCAGTGCAAACCGTAATAGCCACGGGGATCAGTCTCAGTCTGGCGGGCACGTGAGAGCTGCAATGTCTGTGGGAGATGACTTTGTATTGGTAACTCCACGGCCGTATTTGTGGTTTATTTTTTTCGATGAATCGGCTTTGGAGGACCCTTCTGGTTCAGGTACGTTAAAAAAGAGGGGGCTGGGGGGTTACACATACAAATCTTGATTTTTTTTTTTTTTTTTTTTCACTGTCAAGTTTGTTTGTTTTTTGTTATGTTTTTCTGTCAAGACAAAGTTATTCTTTATCCACTACCCTTCTCATAAGTCCTAAGCAGTGATAAGTGATCACACAAGTCGCTCTTAGGTGGTTAAATAAAATAAAAGTTGTGAACTTTTGACGATCACTAGTCTGTCTTTTTTACAATATATTCAATAATAAAGAGGAGGCTTGTGTTGTCGCTACAAATGTATCGCGAATTGCAATAATCCTACACATATTTAGGAGCAATAGCCCAATAGAACTTTTTTGATTGATTATTTCTATATTCTCTGATGCTATCCTGTGTTTATACTTTTCCATATCCCGCTAGGAACTTGGAATGGAACGACAAAAGTAGCCATCAAGACACTAAAGCCTGGAACAATGATGCCTGAAGCTTTCTTACAAGAGGCACAAATTATGAAGAAACTCAGGCATGACAAATTAGTTCCACTTTATGCTGTTGTTTCAGAAGAGCCCATTTTCATTGTTACAGAATTCATGACTAAAGGTATGTCTTCATGTTGTTGTGTTTCATTGAAAGATTGTTCTTTCCACAAGTTTGCGACCAGTTTTGACGTTTTTAAAACACTATTCCCTCTTGATAGATTTCCTGTGATTCTTTTGTGCGATTTGTTTTTTTATTTTATTTAGTATTATTATTATATTTTGTATTGTATTTGTACCTGTGTAGCACCAGCCAGTGTGCTTGGCGTTTTAGGGGGGAGGAAGGCCCCCATCATACTGGTGACATGAGTTGCAGATGTCTTATACAGATGAACCTTTGTACTGAAACACACCTAAGTCTTTTATATAGAGAGATAGATATGATATATGCAGCTATGGGCCAAACATACCATAACCCCACCTATGTGCTCTTCCTTTTAATCCCATTACATATAGCATGCCAAGTTTTGTGGCTATAGGATTAATCGGGTGGACTTGTGTAGCCAGACAAACAAACAAAAAAAAAAACTTTCAGCATTATATATTATACAAGATATGCATTTTGGGGGAATTACTCTTCTCTGTATTATAATACATAAAATGTAACTTTGTGAGAAATGAGTCCCTGTCCCAAAAAGCTTAGTACTGTACATATGTCATTATTTATGTATTGTAGTGCTGGCTGCTTTTAAGTTGTTTTGGGATATGAAAAAAAGGTATTTACAATAAGTTATACATTTTGAATTCATTGAATCCTGAATATAGTTTGGAGGGGAGAAAGTGATTCTGCAGTGTGCTCACAAAATGTATAGTGGAGCTGAAATGAATGAGATGGATGTTACTCCATTTTGTTGGGCAATCTTCTGTTGTATGATGTGCAAAGCTTGCACTTCTTTTGAAGATGTGTCTGTTTTTTACAGGTAGCCTGCTGGACTTCCTTAAAGAAGGGGATGGAAAGTATTTAAAGCTGCCACAACTGGTTGATATGGCAGCGCAGGTATATCACACTTGTGCTTTTGGTATTGTCATGTATTTTCTCAATGAAAATGTGGTATGTGAAGGCCTGCCTGTGTTTTGTTTCCCCTAGATTGCGGATGGCATGGCTTATATTGAAAGAATGAACTACATTCATAGAGACCTCAGAGCTGCTAACATCCTTGTAGGAGACAACCTTGTATGTAAAATTGCTGACTTTGGCTTGGCAAGATTAATAGAGGACAATGAATATACAGCAAGGCAAGGTAAATATTTATTTTTCTAATACTTGATTATAAAGCTGATCGTTTTTATATGCAATTGTGTAGTCCTTTTAGAAATGATAATCGATCCGTGTGAATAGTTTTTTTTTTTTTAAATTTATTTGTTTTTTGTGTAACTTCTGTAAAATTAAAAACCTTGTTTAATCAAGGATACAAGGTTGAGTAACAGAAACAAATACAAGCATCGTCCTCCGTTTAATACACTTTGAATCTGAAGAGATTAGGTCCATTCAATCAATAAGAATAAAATCTTCTCCTGCACAAGGAGGTGGACATCTTCACAATATATTGAAGAGATGAAAAAGGGATCTCTGACCCATAGAACCTGAAGTTAGTCTAAAAGTACTATGACCTTTCCAGTTACCAACTATACCGATTTTGTGTAAAATAAAAAAAATAATTTTTGAAAAAAGTGACCTACAGTAATGCCTTTGTAGTCAATGTAATGCAAGACAATTCAGCCACACTAAACCCCATCTGCAAAACTTACATCAATTTGACTTGCTACTTTACTTACAATTTACTTAAGTCAGAGAGATAAAGTAAGTTACTCAAGGACACAATGAGTTACTGTTGTACAGGTTTTTCTTTTCACAAATTATTTCATAGTCTTTTTTTTTAAAGGGCAGTTAAAAAGTCTTCAAACACTACATATCCAGAATAGATGGTTACATCACTAATATTACTCTGACAAATTATTAGATGTGTTTAGTTGGATAATCATGGCTTATCTTGAGGATAGAAAAAAACAAGCGCAAGATACTCATAAGATATATATTTTTGTAAATAAAAAAATATATCTTATGAGAATCTTGCGCTTGTTTTTTTTTTTTTTATCTTCACTACTTTCTGATGTGCTGAGCCATCTTTTTGACCAGCTGCATATTTCTCACACCTTGGAATTTAGTTCCAATTCAAACATTTGTTGGTCCTAACTTCACTACTTACATCTCAAGGTCTCTGTACCAACTAACACTTAGAACATTGCCACATTTGGTTTAGAGTGCACCCTTTTGTCTCCTCATGGCTTATTTCAATTCCTCAATAAACTTGTGACCTATTATTCTAGGCGCAAAATTTCCAATCAAATGGACAGCTCCTGAAGCTGCATTATATGGCCGATTCACCATTAAATCTGATGTGTGGTCATTCGGAATCCTCCTGACTGAGCAGGTAACCAAAGGCCGAGTTCCATACCCAGGTACGTAAGAGGTTATTATCATTGTCCCTTTCCTTTGCCTCCTGCTTACATGCCTATGCAATTGCCATCAATCCCTCGTGTAGGTATAATTGTATATAGTGGTGTAACAGTGTATGCAGCGCTTCGCAAAAGTACAATATCTAAGAAAAATAAGGTACAAACAATGAGGATAAGAGCAGAAAGTAAATGGTAATGTATACGGCATGGGGAGACCCTACCGTAAAGAGCTTGCATTCCAAGTGGTATATTGGGAGACCTGGACATTAGTAGAAGTTAAAGTGCATTTATGAAAAGGACAAGTCAGGCAGGTCAGGTGCATCAGAACTCGGTAGTGTAGGCATAAGCCATTTCATGAGATTGGATGGACTTGTGCAGAGATAATGAATAAAAATAAAAAATAAGTTTATGGCGTGTGAGAGCTGTTGAGATGATATCCCTATGTAGAGTTGATATCCCTAGGCCAAGCGTGAGAGGCAAGTTGGGGTGTAACGAGAGATCAGACTTGCGAAATAGGGATGTACAGAGGAGTCCAGAGCCTTTAAGAAAAGGAGGAGAAAAAGGACCTAGAAACATGGTCAAGATATTTAATATCATGGCTGGGAAGAATAGCGGCAGCAAGAATTACGCTCTTGTCTAGAATTTTGTATTTATATAGGACTCTCCCAGCACCGATCCGAAACAGACATAAAGGAGCTACAGAAAAGTATTACCAGATTTATATGGAATAATAAATAACCTTGCACAAAATTTAACATATTCATTAGATCAAAGCAGGAGGGGGGTCTGGCAGTGCCGCATATTAGATCTTGCTGCCAAGCAGCAATGCCCAAACAGCACTCTGGCACACGGAGCCTAACTCCTTTAGATGGGTTGAAATAGAAAATGGGTTCTTAAAACCGACACCAATGGAATCAATTCTTTGGATCCCAAATCCTAATAGATCATCCTGTGATAATCTCCTTCCCACAACCAAGAATTCCCTGTGAATATGGGATAGAACGGGCTTGAGATGTGGCATGACAAGAATTGATTCCCCCTAGTTGCCATTATTTAATAATCCGATATTCAAGCCAGGATGCGTAGATCAAAAGCACCGGAGGTGGAAGGACCAAAAAATAGTCAGAATTAAAGATCTGCTTTTTGGTGGAAAAATTTAAACTTCGCCACAATTACAAGAGATGCATCAGCTACCCAATTCAGAATGATTTTCCTACATACAGAGAAGACATTTTATAACAAGTCAAATAACTAAGAGCAAGATCAGTAATACTACCACATAGGAAGAAACCAACATAACCAACCCACTTAGCAAGGGACTGATAACCAGTTTATACCAAACTATTCTTCCACCCAGCACAGAAAAAGATACAAGCTATATTAGGCACTGGTACGAAGATTTAGGAGAGCCACAAGACTCAACTGATTGGGCAGGTATATTGGGAGGCAATATCAACCATATCTATTACCACAAATATAAAGGAATGCGTACAAAGTACTATATCACTGGTACCTAACCCCTGATGGATTGCACAAAATGTATAGTAATGCCTCACCAGTCTGTTTCTGTGGGCAGCGAGGGTCTGTGATACACACATGGTGGACATGCCCTTGATAACGGGTATTTGGATGAAAACTGTACACTTTTAAACAGAATCTTAGACAAAGATATTACCCTAGATCCCTGGGTTCGTTATTTAACAAACCGTCTCAGAACTTGAGCTACCATGAGCAAAAACTCTGCTTCCATATATTGGCGGCCACCAGATGTACCATAGCGGCAGCCTGGAAAGGCCCAGTCCGAATATGGCCAAAATTACAAATAGAATATGGCAGACCGTACGAGAAGATCATGGCCTGTTTAAACGACACTATGTGCAAGTTTAGAAGAGTGTGGGATCCGTGGCTGGATACTATGGCGGATCCTGTGATTGACCAACAGACGCTGGAGCTCTGAACCATGAAACTTATAAACAGATAGATATAGAGTATAGGTCTGGGACTGCATGCAATGTAAATAAAATGTAATAACCAGGATATAATTGTTTAAAATGCAGGAATAATAACACAATGGTATAAATACTAAACAACATGTAGATACGAAGTTTTGACAAAATGTACAAATGAACCACAGTGATGTATGCCGAACCCAAGCTCCCCCCACCATTTTCATTTAACCTGATTCTTTTTTTCTTCTTCTGTACCTCCCCCCTCCCCCAATATGTGACTGTCTAAAATACTTGTAATGCATCTTATTCTGATATATAATAAAAACAAAGTTTATTCAAAATATAAGGAGGAGAGTTTTGTAGTTTAACATGGAGGCCATGGGAAGCCAGCAGAGAGATCTCAGGAGGTCAGGGGGAATGCAAGTCTAGAAGAGCAGGAGATGCTTCTAGCAGAGATATAAGGCATTCAGGCCAGATAAAAGAATGTTGCAGTAATCAGCATGGGAAAGAATGAGGGCATGTATTGGTGTTTTAGTAGTCGGGGAACAAAAGAAGCGGCATTTCTATTTAATGTTGTGGAGGAAGAAATTGCAAGGTTCAGTAACATTTGTTTATATGAGGGGAGAAATATAAATTCCTAGGTCTCCTTTCCTTAAGGTTTAGTAACGTGTCTTGAGTTTAAGATCATCAGAATCTCTGCCTATGTGAAGTATATGATCCATCCTCATTTAACTTGATGTTGTAAGTTTTTTGTGATGAATAAAACCTCTTTCATTTTGATAGGGATGGTAAACCGTGAAGTGCTGGAGCAGGTAGAGCGTGGGTACCGAATGCCATGTCCACAAGGTTGTCCTGAATCCCTGCATGAGTTAATGAAGCTATGTTGGAAGAAGGACCCTGATGAAAGACCAACTTTTGAATATATTCAGTCATTTTTAGAAGACTACTTTACTGCAACAGAACCACAGTACCAACCTGGAGACAATCTATAAGGAGAAGAAAAAGAACACAAAGGCTACAGTGACATGCACAATCTGCCAAAAGTAAAAGAGACTTTGCATCAAGTTCCGACCTGTTTGTAAGGAGAAAAGGAAGACAGTAGTTATCACTCTGCATGCTTATGGCAAACTGGAATCCCAGAGTATAATTGCACAAAACCACTTTTAAAGTATTGTAACCTAATGTACAAGTAATGTGATTCCGTAAAAGGTCCCAAAGAAAGTTTGGCTTTCATACAGATGGTTAATCCTAAAGGTAGAGTAGTGGTGACCAGCCCAGAGTTTAAATACATCCAATTCATTTGAAATCTGTGGTTATGCATTTCAGGATTACACAATTGGATACCGTGGGACCAAAAATGTCAGTCCTGTTCCATAAAACGTCGACATTTAATGCGTTCATTCTCGGTGGCGTTGGCACAGAATGGTTATTATAACATACAGGAATAAGCCTTTTTATTTTAATTTTTTTGTATTGACCAAACTAGGTCATTGAGGTTTTCAGGTAAAAAGTTAATGCATTACACACCACAATATTGGAAATGAAGATTATAACTTGCTGTAATTTTTTTATTTTTTTTATGATTAATGTAGAGGGATATTAGAATCAGAGATTTTGTTTTTAATCCGTTGTAGAATACGGAGGTAATTGGTGATTACTGTTTAAAAAAACGAGTTAAAGGTTTAACTTTGAAACCTCAACATGCAAGTAAAGGCCAATGTTTGTTTTTATTATTGATTGATTGACCTTTTGTTGTAAAATAAGTCTGCAGTCATTGTTCAAGTAGTAGTTCTATAGAATCATGGCACTATGAGATGTGAAGATGGTTACCACTAGTTCAGGGACTTAGGTGATAGCACTTTGGCTTTTCTTGGATGCTGACTATAAAAGAGCGTGTGGGGTAATGGGAGTTAAAATGTGAATACTTTTAAGATTATGCAGATATGGTTTACTTAATGCAGTTGTAGCATAAGGTCTTCAGTGCTTTCCTTGCTGACCAACATTTGATAGTGTGATAACAACAATATCTGACAGATCAGTTGTATTTGATTTGAGGGTATTGATGTAGTACAGAAATGTATGATTTTTTTTGTTTTTTGCGTTTACACTGCACATTTTTTTTTTTTTAAAAGGTCCCTTTTACCAAAATGATTTTCTTTTAATGGCAGTGCCATCATTCTACATTCTTATCTTAATTTTCTTTAAACAGACAAGTGATTTTAAAAGGGCTTTATATGAAAACTATGGAATTGTATCTTTTTTATAAACCTTTTAAAGCCAATTTAACGATAATTGTTAAGGTTTGTGTACTAAATCAGTAAAAGCGAAGCACAGTGCCTGGCAGTAATGCTGCCATCCATTGTGTTTTTTAATTACTACAAAAAATCATGTAATAACATTTGTATAGTAAAGAATTAAAACACTGAGTGCATTTATTTTAAATGATCGTGTGAATATACATATACCATAAAAGGGGGAATTTGGGGTTCATACATTAACACAATTTTATGTTAAACATGCCTGTTAGAAAAGCAGGTGCCCAGTATGTAAAATAAACAAGAAAAATGTTTTTTACAAACGTTATCCATTCATCTTTGTTGTTGTTGTAGGGTTTTTCTAATGTAAAAATTGGTTTCATTATTGGAACATAAATGGGTGAATGTATACAATGTTGGTTGAGAGGTGGGGGAGATAGGGACGTGCATAGAGGCTATACAAATCTAAGGATAAGAACACACGCAGTTGGGAGAAAGGGTCATGAATCTCTTTCCAAAAGTGTGGTAATGTTCTTGCTTGTTTAATTGGGAGGAGTCATTATTTAGGACTGTACAATTTGTCACAAAACTTTTTGAAAGGCCTAGTAGATGTTCAGGTGTATGGTCTCCTCTGACGCCTGAAAATCTATGTGTACTGTATTTCACTAAGGAGATAGAAATGTGTTTTTAGTTCAATTAATAGCTGTGCTGGTAGAACTTGATACGAAAATGCATTTCTTTGGGGCCTCTGAATGAGAAGGAGTTTTTGTCAATCAAGTGTTGTTTTTTTTCTTTACCTTTTATCCTTTTAAGACATAAGCAGGGATTTGCATGTGCAAACTCTCATTGAATACACTGTGAAGTCACCTTAAAAAGAGTAGCAAGAGGACATCAAACCCCTCCCATTTCACCATGTTTACAAACTAACCATGTCAGATTTTGTTTTAAAAAGGCATCAGTTATGCAGATGTAACCCTTTAAACATGTCACTGGAATTAGTTTGCGTTGGTCCTTGGAGAGATTTGTTCTTGCCCTTTTAAGTTTGTGGGAACTATTTTAGATGACATTTGAATCCCTTAGATCAGCACCAGAACTTGGCATTGCAGAACTTGGGTAAAGAATTTTAGCACAGGGTGCAATAATCCGTTTCTGGACCTGCATCGCGTTTGCTGGGATTCCTCCTTTGGAAGCGGCCTCTGAAGAAACCCACTGCTTTCCACTCGTAGGCCACCTTGCTTATGAAGACAATTTGGGTTGGTGTCCATGATGGCTCAGGTAAATATTAGTAGGTCAAGCTTTATGTTGGCCTATGTTTACCAAGGGGAGGTTCTGTATTGTTTTAAGCATGTTAATTGAAAGAGCGATGGTGAGAAGAACCAGAAGTGATGGCACAATTTTGTGTGTGTGTGTGTAACTGGAGGAAACGTTAGTCAACGGGTACCTTAGAGCGTTTCAAAGATGGCAGACGTGTTTGATATTCCCCTTGACGTAAAGCATCAACATTTTAATTTGGGGGGTAGAAAATGGAAGAGGACAGTATCTCTACAGATGTTGAAAGATTTAGTGCAGACTATTATTTGGAGCTGCCATGCCAAACTAGAATATTGCTGATTACACGCTCTAAAATGAAATAAAACTAACCTTGGGTGGGAGATGCATGTGAAAAGTCTCTGTGCAAACTTTTTAGTCACTGGATGAATTTTCTTAAACGAGGCAGAGAAGCAAATGCTGCTTTGAAGGGAGTAGACTGCTTTAAGACAATGAGAAGGAAGATGAAAAGCCTTAACGCAGGCCTGCACAACTTGTAAAGTGAGAAGAGCCGAACTGCTCCAAGAAAAACAGATTTAGGCTGCACGGGTAAAATCATCATCAGTCATCATCATCATCATCATCATATCTCCCCCAGCACCTCTCATCATCATCATCCTCATATCTCCTCCAGCACCCCTCATCATCCTCATCTCTCCCAGCACCCCTCATCATCCTCATCTCTCCCAGCACCCCTCATCATCCTCATATCTCCCCCAGCACTCATCATCTTCATATATCTCCCCCTGCACCCCTCATCATCAACCTTTGCGAGACTCACCCTCTATCTCACACCCCTATCTCTCCCCCTCACCCATACACAATACTCCCCCTCCACATAACACACAATACCCCCCTGCAGACCACACACATCCCACTCCCCTGCACCTCACCCCCCCTGTACCTGCACCTCACATCACTCTCCCCCCTGCATCGCACCTCACATCACCCCCCTGCACCTCAAATCACCCCCAAGCACCTCACATCACCGCCTTGCACCTCACCTCACTCCCCTGCACCTCATCCCCCTGCACCTCACCTCACTCTCCCCCTGCACCTCACATCACCCCACTGACACTGCCACTGCGACACACTGCCACTGCGACACACTGCCACTGCGACACACTGACACACTGCCACTCTGACACACTGCCACACTGCCACACTGCCACTCTGCCACACTGACACTCTGCCACACTGACACTCTGCCATACTGACACACTGCCACTGATCCACTGCCACTCTGACACTCTGCCACACTGACACTCTGCCATACGGACACACTGCCACTGATCCACTGCCACTCTGACACACTGCCACTGGCTCTGAGGAGCAGCTGCAGGGGGGGGGTGTCCTACCTTTCACTGTGGAGCATGGCTGGAGGGTGGGGGAGCCATCTTGGTCCCTGGCAACAGGAACCTCACTTCCTGCTCTCACTAACAGGCTCCGCTGTCACTAACCCTGCCCCCACGCTCTGCAGTCAGACCGGCCTCAGCTCTGTTCCTTCTCTCCTCTCTGCCTGCAGGGGATCGCATCAAACTGCTGCCGATCCTTCCCTAATAGGCAGAGAGGGCTCAGGAGGTTGGAGGGGGGTAGGGAGGGCATCACGATGCACGCGCTCCTTCAATGTGTCGGCAGAGCTGGCTCAGGAGGGGGTGGGGAGCGTGTCAAAATGCTGGCACTCCTTCCCTCCTGTGTCTGCTGTGGGGGGGCGGCATCGCAGGCCACTGAGGGAGTTGTGCAGGCCTGCCTTAACGTAATGTGGAAACTGGAAGACTTTACAAGGGATCATATACAAAATAAAACAATCTACTACTACTACTGCTACTAAGAGGGGGAGCATTAAAGAGCATATAGTACAAGAAAGCTTGAGATTGGTAAAGGATCGCAAAGCAGCCAAGAAAATACATTTAAAGTGATCTTACCTTTTTACTTCCACATTCTTGAATCCCTTCCCAAGTTTCCTTGGAAGTCCAAGATGGATCAGATGAAGCTGGATATGTCTGATATATCTGCTCCCATATAGACGGATGGTACAGTACAATAAATAGTGGGTATTAGAGAAGTCACGGGATTGCGGGAGAGGAAAGGGCAACCATGGGGAGTTGCCCTGATACTGTAGCAGTCCTTTAACTGAATAGTTTACAGGCCAGTAGATATTTATATTTGGTAGTACTAGTACTACGTCATATGATGTGTTTATTGTAAAGTTTAAGCGGGGTTGCATCTTGAAGATAAAATGTGGAATGTGGCAACAAATATAGACTTCTGTAGACAAAGTTAAAAGTAACTTGGCTTAGGAGGCACGTATGTACTTCGTCAAGCCCAAGAAAGGTTCTGCAAACCATAACTTTTGAATAATATAGCCTGAGGCTTCCTAAATATGTAACATTATATATTTCTGATCAGTGCTATCTCTTCTGGCGGTATTCAAAAAATCCAAAACAAGCCTAATTGTCATATCACAAGTAATTCACATGAAATATTCTGAGATTGTGTATTCTAATTTTAGTGCTTGAAACAGACTGACGATCAAAACTAGTCCCGTTGCTGTAACACTATACACGTGCTCTGCTTAATTTACTTAATTGCTAATGCATCAAAACAAGCCATCGGTGTTTTGTTTTTTAAATATAAAATTATGTATAACTAAGAATTGGACTAAAAGCAACATGATTGTGTATTCATCCTTGGGATTTAGTTTAGTACGATTATAAAATATTTTTTGCTGGTAAAAAGAAGCAAGAAAACGCTCACAGCATGTAAGCCACAGTGCTGGTTAATATCCATTATTCAACAGCAGACTGTCACTTTGATTTTTGGTAGTTTATCTATGTTCATCCTCGATAGAAGTGTAAAGTAGAAGGTAATCTTTAGTCTTTTAGCTTGTAGAGCTGGAAAAGTGAAGGGACATCCAGATCATTTAATTGCCTTATGTGTTAGAGCAGGGGTGTGTAAACTGTGGGGCTCGCCACCCTATTTTCCTTGGGTGGGGGAGCTCTGCGCTTATGGAGGCCTTGCACTCTTCCCCACAACATTTAAATTGATTGCCGGGGAGAACGCAGGGCCTCTGTAACTGCCTCTTACCGTCTCTCTGGGTTCTCCTGACAACGTGTCGCCATTACAATGAAGCCGCAAAGATGAGAGGCCGGGTGCAGGTAAGAAGCAGGGGGGGGGGTGGGAGGGGTCGCAACTTAAAAAGTTTGCACACCCCCATAGAGTAGCAATGAAGATGAAATATCAGGATGTTGAACTTCTGTATCTTCCAGCAGAGGTCAAACCCATAACTGATTCCTCTGTGCTTATTTTAAGTTGGTGGTGTCCATGTTCTTACCCTTGCTGTCCCCAGACTGCATGTACTACAGAATCCAGAAATGAAAAATCTGAAACGGCATAATTCTCGTTTCCTGTTCTATTTATTTTGTTGTACTGGTACATCACATGAACAGATCCACACAGAAAAAAAAAAACATAATTTGTAGAGATGGACAATTTATTTATTTTTTGGCGATAGGGCGATTCCTTTGATCTGCGGATCACTCTCCAAAAGAAAAATCTGAAATCGAGGATTTTTCTTTCTTTCTTTCCAAGGCAAAGAACAATCCTTTCCAGGACGAATTTTTAATTGTTGGCAGATTGTTCAAAAAGAAAACACAGAGAGACCTTTCTGATTTTGTGTGTGTGTGTATACCCTCCAATAAATTAGGGTGACATGCCTGGGCTTAAAAATGGACACCTAAGAGATATGCTAATGCTATGCAAAGTATATTTAACTTTCTCGTCCCACACTGTCTACAAGGATTTCCATACCAACTACACAGCGTTCATAATACGCCCAAGGCTTTCTCCATTATAGGACGCGCTAGCTTCCGCGCTCATCCACCCCCCACCTCCCCCACCCTCCGGCGTCGAGCTTGCAAAACCAACTTGTTTGTATTGTGAAGTGCCGCTCTCTCTGTAGCGCATGTGCACGCGCTCTCCATGCACTACTACATTGATGCGGCATTGTCATGGTGACGCGTCACCTGAGAGCAGGTAAGAGAAGGTACAGAGGCCTCCCGCCTCCCCCGGCATTTAATTTAAATGCCTTGGGGAACAGTGCGGGGCCTCTGTAATCGCCGCGCGCCCCCTACTCTAGGGAGTACACAGTTATAATGGGTTTGACACGCAAGCACTGATTTGTAGACGAATATTCTCTTGTTTATATAGATTGTACAAGAGGCATTAAATCCCTTCTCCTCTATGTACTGTCCCTATCTATTTAAACGGATAGGGTCACTTTCAGGGTGACTGCACATCTAAAGAAGCCAACGTGATTGAACGCATTTTTATTTTTCAATCTGCATTATAAAACCAGATCTAAATCAGGATTTTTTGTTTGTTCTGCAAATATAAATATACAGACTTAATTCATTGCTGATCATTGTGCTTAAATTACCACCATTACTAGGTCACCCTACTCGGACCAGTACATATTGGTTTGATCACCCTCAGATCTTGTGCTTTTTATAATTAAGTTTGATTTTATTATTCACTTAATTCTGTCTCATAAAGCTGCAGTTTTAGCAATATCCTACATGATTTTTTTTATATATATATATATATATATTATATATATATATATATATATACTGGCATACCTCTGTTTAAGGACACTCACTTTAAGTACACTCGCGAGTAAGTGCATATCGCTCAATATGAAAACGGCAGCTCACGCAGGCGCCTGTCAGCAAGTCCTGAACAGCAATACCGGCTCCCTACCTGTACCGAAGCTGTGCACAAGCGGGGAGACTATAGAGCCTGTTACACATGTGTTATTTACATCAGTTATGCACGTATATGACGATTGCCGTACAGTACATGCATCGATAAGTGGGGAAAAAGGTAGTGCTTCACTTTAAGTACATTTTCGCTTTACATACATGCTCCGGTCCCATTGCGTACGTTAATGCGGGGTATGCCTGTATATATATATCTCTCTCTATATATATATCTATATAGATATATATATTTATATATCTATATAGATATATATATATATCTCTATCAGAGACACAGACAGACAGATGCGCACCAGCTCCATAGCATAATACTGTATGTATATAATAGAAATGTATTTAAGAACAAGAGTGGCCGCTAGGACATGCACTCACTTCAATATTAAAAAAAAAAACATTCATACGAGACAATCTGTAAAACCGTCAGGAGCTGTGGGAGGATAATTCAGCCACACAATATAGCATAGGTGTATGTGGGTGGTGAGTAGCGGATACTTATCCGTAGGTGGGTGGATGGTACACCAGAAAGTCCCTTCTGTAACAGCAGTGAAGGTAGTGATGCCCACAGATGATCTGTGCTCTGTCCTGCACTGTAGGGAAAGTGTACAAGTATTTTGTATGCAGACCTCCACACTCCGTGTATCTGGTGCAAGAACACTGCCACAGCAGCCCGTTAGTAGCGCCTCAATCAGCTCTGCTCCACCCGGAAGTTTCCACTGCTCCAACCACCTTGTGTAAAACACAGGCTAACAACCTCCGAACAGCTCCATATCGGCGTAGTGACATCAGTGCGTCATGACTTTAAAAGTCCTCCCACAGCTCCTCACGGTTTTACAGATTGTCTCCCATGAATGCTTTTTTTTTTTACTATTGAAGTGAGTGCATGTCCTGGCGGCCACTCTTGTTCTTAAATACATTTCTATTGTATACATACAGTATTATGCTATGGAGCTGGCGCTTCTTTTTCTCCCTTTCCTTTAGATTTCTGTGATCGGGCTAGATCATTTAAGAAGCCCTGCCTACTCCATACTGTGACTGATATACATTTTTTTGTGGACTTTTTCATCTATTTTTCAACATTTGGACTGGTTTGTTTTCTTTTTTTTTTCACTGAACACTAATTTTATTTTTCAAATGGTATATTATCATTAGAATTATCACTGCACAGACATCACAATTTGTTTTATTATTTTATATACACATTAGAACTCACATCACATTGACAGCGCTATTCTTTGTTTTTTATGTTTGTGATTATATTTATATAAATCAGTTTTGTACTATGAGAAAATACTTGTAGCATTTTTTTTAAAACAATTATAAAAACATTTTTAATGTATTCTAATGTAGCAAGCATTTTTGTTTCTATAGAAACCATTTACAAAATCACACCTCCTTCCTCTTCTGAAACGGGCTCTGACACACCCCTTTTAGAGCCCTGCCCTCTCTGTAGCAGTGCACCAATTGTATCTAGTGACTGCCTGGTCACATGATCTTCCCCACATAACTTTGCATCGTGGGTACTGTTTTGCAGCAATAACTGAGCAATAACCCTGAGCAAAGCGATCGATTACAGGAGAATGGATCGATCTGCAACTTGGCTAATCATTTCAGTGTGCAGATATTGAATGGAATTTTTTACATTTATTTAAAAAAAAAACGGCAGCATTAATATATGTATAATTTTAACTCGGGTTAATACACAATGGATACATTGTATTACGTTAATGTATCTATTTTGAAGCTCTTTGGGGGTCCTTTCTCGTTTTTTAAATTCTATATGTATTAATAGTTACTTTGTCCAGGTCATTATACATATCTAAAGGGTATTTTAAACACTTTAAAAACAGGTTTAGCTCACACTGATAGATCTGTGGCCTAGAAAAGAGTGGTTGTGGGTTCTAGTCCTGTTGAGTCTGACACCGAGGCCCCCACTCATGAGCCGGCAGCCTTGCGAGGATCCCACCCCCCTTGGTTTCTCTTGCACTCCTTGCTCTCTCGCCCCCTCCATCATCCTTTCCTTCTCCCCTTCTGCCTCTCATTCTCCTGTCCCTCTATTTAACCCCCTCTCCCCTCCCTCTTGGAGCCCTCTCAAACTCCCCCACTCAATAACCCCCCTCCCCAAATACACACGCAATAAGCTCCCTCCCCAAATACACTATAAGCTCCCCTCTCAAAATACACGCCCACAATAAGCTCCCCTCCCAAAATATATATACACACACACACCTTGGGCGGAGGCAAGGGGCCTGGGAGGGTGGTATTAGGGGGTCATATGGGCATCTGGCTTGTGGGTTTACCTGAGGTCCATGGATGAGCCTGCTGGAACAACCTACCAAGTGCACAGAAGGGTCCTGCAGGCCCATAGAGTCTAAGGAAAGGAGGGATAGATGGGCGGTGCAAAGGGGGAGGGTCCTGCAGGAGAGGAAGCGGGGGCAGATGGCAGCAGCCAGAAAAGGGGAGGGCCTTCTTGCCTGCACATAGAAAACTGTATTGACGCCGGGCACCTTAACTGTCTGGGCCCGGGAAAGGTTTCCCCCCCCCCCCCCATGTCAGTGGCCCTGATTATAACCCCTCCCACAAATCCACATATTTCTATTTGTCTACAGATATATTTCTTGCTGGTGCATGGACATTGTTTTCACTCTATTCTTTGACCAGTGGGGATTGCTTATGTATAATTTAGATTTTTGCTTAGGCAGGATGTCCTGCCATTGCAATTCAGGCCCATGTTGTCCTTCCAGGCCATCTCTACAGCTAATCATTCAATACTTCAATGTTTTCATTTTTCTGTATTACCACTTTGGATATGGTTTTTGTTTCATCATCCTACATATCCACCCTACTTTTAATACTAATTAATTTTGTTCAGTCACGAGAGTTTGGTTAAAAAAAAAAATGTGGGTGCGTAGCTGTAACGGCAATAGGGACCTAAGCACCCGAACGCAACGATTGTGAAGCACCGCTTAGGAGGCACGGGTGAGTGCAAGTTCAACTTTGTTCTTTTGGTACATTTTTCTGATGTCAACGAATTAACTAATCTTAATAAGTAATTACTTAGTAAGTAATATTGAAATACAATTCCTAAGTTGTATTATCCTGTATAAATGGAGAGTGATGAGTGAATGTGTCACAGCTTGGCCTGTGAACGTTCAGACAAACGTTTCTATTTCATCACAAAATCCCACCAAAATTTGATCTATTTAAAAAAAAAAAACATGCAAAAGCATGCATTCTTCCTATATCTCTATTTCGCTGCAAAGTTGTTGTTTTTTATGTTAGTGTAGCCCTGGTAAGATTAGGGCTATATTTCTATCCTCCTCCTGTGTGTAATCCCTGCTAAGGGCAGGTTGCCAGGAGTTATCATGGGTTTTCCCTACTTCTGACAGTGTGCTGAGTAAGTGAAGGTAGGTCACTTGACCCTGTGTCCAATCAAGAGGCACAGGGGCGGTGCCTACTGGAAGCTACAAAGAGCAGTGTCACTTCCTATTTAGTGGGCTGTCTGTCTGGACAGTGTGGTGAGTGAGTTAGTTAGGTTCCTGATGAGTGGAGCTGATAGTGAGCTATTGGTGGACCAAATACCTCTTACCCTGCATAGGGGGTAAGGGAAGAGCTCGCCCCACTCTGGATGGCCCTGAGTCCAGAGTGGAGGCAGGGAGCATCCTAAGGGAGAACAGCTAGTAGGTGGTGTATATTAATTGTACCTGACTGCTGCTGCTGCTGCTGGAGACTGAATAAGGAGTCTGCTGTTAAAAAGGATCTATTGAGTGAGACTGGAATCTCTCATCCCTGGGAGGTGATTTCTGTGGTAGGGATTCCACCCCGTATTCCTGGGCTTACTACAGATGGAGGCGCTACACCATTGAAGAACGAAGGCATCCACCCCAGAAACCTGTCCTGTTGTTCACCCATGTCACCGCGGGAAACTCAGGCCCTCCTGTTGCCAGCAGGTATGCACCACACTAAGACATGTAGCCAGACCACAGAACACTTTAGGGGGCCCGATCTGCGATTGGTGGCGGTCGTTGGGTTACGTTAACTTTACTTTTTAGTGAATTTATACTATTGCTTGGGCAAATTTTTGCATTATCACTTTTTCTTATGTAGCCCTTTTTGTGAACCGGCCTGACCCACCCAATCTCACATTGGCCCCTTGTGGTCTAACCGGTCCCTTTCCTTGCGGCACACCTCTTCTAAGGGACTACTGGTAACTGTATAACACCTGTGGCTCCAGGAGATCTGAGCCTCCGCTAGCTGGGAGCCTGGGGAAACCCTTACCATTTACCTGGTGCAGCGCCTCCACTTACCCAGGATCCCCGTTATGAAAGATAGCCCTGGGTAAGAAATACAATAACACACGTATGCGATAAACCAATAACTAACACTTTACTAAACACATAACACATTACATAACATCATGCTCTATCCGCATCACCTTAACCATATCACCTCAGCCCAATGTCTGGTGTTCCCACCCAGTGTCCTGTGATCCCCCACACCCAATGTCTCGTACTCCTACGGAGGTAGTGGGTGACTGCGCAGTCACTAAATTATCTATTAGGCCTGTTGGTGCACATATGTAGAAATACCTTCCGAGCACTCCGATGCTCGGGCCTGCTACACTCTTCTAAAAGGGTCAGACGTGCGAAGCCTCCGTCTGATCCTATCCAGGTACTTCTCCAGGACCCCAACGAGGGTCCCACCGCTTCACGGGAACACAACCGTCTCTCGGTAACACCACCGTCGCACGGGAACAGCAACCGCCGCTATCCCTATCTATCCCTAAAGTGACAGGAACCCTAACCTAGGGCCTGTCCCTGATGAACCGCAACCTGGGGTGGCTTGGGGAAAACTCCTAGGGCCTGCGGAGTAATAACCTGCCCCCTCCCCTAGCTACCCAGTCCTATCTGTAACTACTAACTACTTGCTACTCCTAACAGCCTGCAGCAGACACACAGCTCTCACCGTCAGCCTGCAGACATCCACACACACTGCACACACTGCGCCCAGCACATGCAGCGACACACACACACAGCAAACAGTCCTACACAACACAATACACCACACCTGGAACCCGCAGCAAATCCACTGCTTGCACGCTGTGCCTATTTGCCAGTGTGCATAGCCCTACCCGCTGTGGCACTGCCAAACCTGCACCCTCACACACCTAGGGGTGACCTTCCCTATCTAGGGCCGTCCCTCTTCAGTTACCCCCTGCCCTTACCGGGAATTGGGGCCTGCCTGGGGACCTAAGGAGAACCCTTACCTGGTAAAGGAGCCACTCGCTCCCTGCACCCTTCCTTCTCCTTCCTCTGCCTTTGCCTGACTGCCTGAGCAAATCCCGGGAAATGTATCTCTTTTCCCGGGCTGAGCTTCCTCCAGCCCTATTGGCCGCTATCAGGCACCTGGTGCCTATCTCCCTATGCCTCCTGGGAATTGTAGTTCCCAGGGGGCTGCTACAGTACTGGGGCCGCGTGCGCGCTTCTCCCGCGCATGCGCGAATGCCTAATGGCCGCCGCAACCTCTCTCTTCCCTGTCCTGCCCTCGCGCGATCTACCTGGGGCTGCCTTAACTTTCTACCCCTCTCTGCGCATGCGCGATCCCTCTGGGGCCTTCCCTGCGCCTGCCTGTCCCTGCGCATGCGCAAACTAACGCACAATGGCGGCGCCCTGCTCTCGGAGCCGCCCAGACCTCCAGGGATGCCGAGTGCTCCCTTCACTGGCCCCCACCCTCGTGAAGTGCCGGCGGGTCCACCGCTGCCTCCGGCGGCACCCGCGACCACACGGCAAGCGCGGAGGGGGGTCAGGGAGGGAAAAATAACCTCGGGGCTACATTCTCCCCCTCGCAGAATCCCAACGACCTCGCTTGGGTAGCAACCATACATAGTGTTACACAATGAAAAATGCATAGCAAACAGTACATCACATACAATAGGCATTTGTTCACCGGTACCCAACATACCCGCATGGATACCCGAGGCCAGCTGAGTCTCAGAGTGGAGTGCCCCTAACTGATTGGGTGAGGGTATCCCACCGTGACTCCTGTGAGTCTTTTGGAACTCGATATCAGTCTTTACCGTCAAACCACTGCCTCCCCCTCGTAGAAAAAATAGTAAGGGGTCCTGGGTATTGACCCTTGCCGGATCCTCCGGTCTCGTCTCACGGGAGACAGGGAGGCTCAGTCTCTTGCCTCGGTCCACCACATGGCGGACATAACGCTCCATCGCGCACCTGGGAGAGGCCACAACTACCAGAGCGGTCTCAACACAGTCTTTGTCCACTCCAACCATCCCTTTAACGGTGACACCTTCTGTGGACAGCACAACTTCTTCGGGTAGGCCCGGGTCTTGAGAAGGCCAAGCTTGGAGACTCCTCGTGCAGGAGTATGTGTCACTCCGGTCCGCTACACCGGATACCTGGATGAGGTCGGATTCTTTCCATGATCTGCAGAGATCTTCTGGGGGAGACACCTCCACCAGGACGCGATGACAGGGTGAGCCCATCGCCCGGGTGACCCTACCTTTGGAGTCACCAGGCTCCACGATCACCGGGGAGCTCACACCCGACACCCCTGGGGCAGTCAACTTACCCCTATCGTTGTCGGCAGGTACTGATCCCAAGCCTGGGACCGCTGGTACCTCGGTGGTAGGCCGGACTGGCCGTTGCAGGGCACACGGGCCCACATCATGGTCTGCATCAGTTGAGGTGGTTGGCTCGGTGACCTCACTGGAGTGGTGCGCCGGCAGGCGCATCACCACACTCGGTTGGTCGCTGGAATCACCACACATGGGCGGGGGTACAAACACCTTACCCTGGGCCTCCGGAATCTGTGGTTCTGGCATCAGTGGTTCCTGCTCGGGAACCGGGTCTGGAACCGACATCTGGGGTTCCGACATCTGGAGCTCCGCCTTCAGCGGCTCCGGCTCAGCATCTGGAAAGTCCATTTGGGCACACGGCCCCTCCACCACCTCCATCGCTGAAGTGGAAGAATCAGTAGCGGCTTCACCCACCTTGGTAGCATCATCAGGCGCCTCTTTCTCCGCAGATTCCGCCATCAGAGGTTCCTGCTCTACCATTTGAATGTCCCCTTTGAGAGGGTTGGCAACAGTGGTCTGGACACACGGGTCCCCGGAGGCCTCTGGAATTAAGACAAACTGAGGACAAGCATAATTTACTGTAGGAGAGAGGTCCGGCTCCTCCTCTTCTTCCTCTGCTGGTTCCGCCGCCTGGGGCAGGATAGGCTTTAGGAACCAGGCCCCGCAACACTCACATTGAGGCTCCCACGCCAGTGCCTCCCTCCGGGAACAGCCACATTTGAGGCCAAAACACTGGGTAAACGTTTCTCCGTCCACCTCAGTTGACCTGAAACCTAGCTGTAACTGGGACGGTTCGACTCCCTCTTTAAGGGCTTCACTCAGGCACCGTGACCTCTATTCCTGGCAATTTCCAGGGCTCATACACATCAGGGTGTAACCCCTGGCAGTCTCTCTCATCCTCGGGGAGGGAACACTCCATTTCTGCAACAGTGTCCTCTGCCGCTGGCGGTTTGGGTTGCAGGAACTGCGCCGCACAGTCAGGACACTTAGGCCCTTGGGTCAGCTCACCAACGGCACACTCACATTCATTCAGACGGCCGTGCAGGCATTCTTCCCCGTCTACCACGGTCATCGTGAGGGCAACTGGTGACTCAGATGCTCCGCCCATCCAGCCACCTGTCACCTTCCAGTCTTTTAACGCACACGGGCATACCACCATTGGCAAGACTAAATGGGGGGCCCGTATGATTCTATACAGCCAAGGGTGTTTCTCTCGGCATCTCTTGCTTTCCTTAGGGGGAACAGAAATGGCTGATTTCTGCTCACGACACTCCCTCCCCCTGGTGGACTCTAGAGGAGGGGCAGCACAGTCTTTTGGGGAATGTTGCGAGCTCGGTACCGAGTCACTCACAGTGTGGGGGCGGGGCTCGGGTTTTCCCGCCAGTCCTGGATAACTGTTGGCAACATTTTCCCGCGCGGCCGGGAACTTAGCACGTGGCTTCCTCCGCCTTGAGGGCTTCCCCATGGCGAAACAAAAATAGAACACAATTTAGGAAAAAAAACATACAGGGCACCCCAGGTCTGATATCTCAGCAGCGCCTCCAAATGTAGCCCTTTTTGTGAACCGGCCTGACCCACCCAATCTCACATTGGCCCCTTGTGGTCTAACCGGTCCCTTTCCTTGCGGCACACCTCTTCTAAGGGACTACTGGTAACTGTATAACACCTGTGGCTCCAGGAGATCTGAGCCTCCGCTAGCTGGGAGCCTGGGGAAACCCTTACCATTTACCTGGTGCAGCGCCTCCACTTACCCAGGATCCCCGTTATGAAAGATAGCCCTGGGTAAGAAATACAATAACACACGTATGCGATAAACCAATAACTAACACTTTACTAAACACATAACACATTACATAACATCATGCTCTATCCGCATCACCTTAACCATATCACCTCAGCCCAATGTCTGGTGTTCCCACCCAGTGTCCTGTGATCCCCCACACCCAATGTCTCGTACTCCTACGGAGGTAGTGGGTGACTGCGCAGTCACTAAATTATCTATTAGGCCTGTTGGTGCACATATGTAGAAATACCTTCCGAGCACTCCGATGCTCGGGCCTGCTACACTCTTCTAAAAGGGTCAGACGTGCGAAGCCTCCGTCTGATCCTATCCAGGTACTTCTCCAGGACCCCAACAAGAGTCCCACCGCTTCACGGGAACACAACCGTCTCTCGGTAACACCACCGTCGCACGGGAACAGCAACCGCCGCTATCCCTATCTATCCCTAAAGTGACAGGAACCCTAACCTAGGGCCTGTCCCTGATGAACCGCAACCTGGGGTGGCTTGGGGAAAACTCCTAGGGCCTGCGGAGTAATAACCTGCCCCCTCCCCTAGCTACCCAGTCCTATCTGTAACTACTAACTACTTGCTACTCCTAACAGCCTGCAGCAGACACACAGCTCTCACCGTCAGCCTGCAGACATCCACACACACTGCACACACTGCGCCCAGCACATGCAGCGACACACACACACAACAAACAGTCCTACACAACACAATGCACCACACCTGGAACCCGCAGCAAATCCACTGCTTGCACGCTGTGCCTATTTGCCAGTGCGCACAGCCCTACCCGCTGTGGCACTGCCAAACCTGCACCCTCACACACCTAGGGGTGACCTTCCCTATCTAGGGCCGTCCCTCTTCAGTTACCCCCTGCCCTTACCGGGAATTGGAGCCTGCCTGGGGACCTAAGGAGAACCCTTACCTGGTACAGGAGCCACTCGCTCCCTGCACCCTTCCTTCTCCTTCCTCTGCCTCTGCCTGACTGCCTGAGCAAAGCCCGGGAAATGTATCTCTTTTCCCGGGCTGAGCTTCCTCCAGCCCTATTGGCCGCTATCAGGCATCTGGTGCCTATCTCCCTATGCCTCCTGGGAATTGTAGTTCCCAGGGGTCTGCTACAGTACTGGGGCCGCGTGCGCGCTTCTCCCGCGCATGCGCGAACGCCTAATGGCCGCCACAACCTCTCTCTTCCCTGTCCTGCCCTCGCGCGATCTACCTGGGGCTGCCTTAACTTTCTACCCCTCTCTGCGCATGCGCGATCCCTCTGGGGCCTTCTCTGCGCATGCGCGATCCCTCTGGGGCCTTCCCTGCGCCTGCCTGTCCCTGCGCATGCGCGAACTAACGCACAATGGCGGCGCCCTGCTCTCGGAGCCGCCCGGACCTCCAGGGATGCCGAGCGCTCCCTTCACTGGCCCCCACCCTCGTGAAGTGCCGGCGGGTCCACCGCTGCCTCCGGCGGCACCCGCGACCACACAGCAAGCGCGGAGGGGGGTCAGGGAGGGAAAAATAACCTCGGGGCTACACTTATATAAAGGAAACTTCAAACTGACGAATTTGTGACAAGTCCGAATTGCAAAGAAACGCTGTTTTTTATAGAGCATTCAAACTGACAAATTGTTTGCCCATCTCTAACAATGGATTCAGTGCCAGGAAAGCCTTGCAAATTGCACAGACAGGATGGAGGACATTAGACTGTTTTCAGCAAAACTGTTTTCATCATCTTCTACATTTGGAAAGGTTCTGCTTCCAGAAAATCATTCTTCTCAAAACATTCAGCTGACCTGCATGATGGTGAAACTTGTTACTCTTCACTGACCCCCCTTTTGTTTCTCTGTAAACTTTAGTGGCATCATCATAATCGGCTCCTTTAACATTAATCGGTACAGATCCCGAGTCCTATGTGCGAACTTACTCCAGGTCAACGATATGAAATTAGCTAATGAGCATTATAAAGTTACAACTGAAAAACCTAAAAACACCAACCTAAATCATAGCACACTGCTGGCCTCCAGTGAGTCGGCAGGTATCAAGTAGTACCAGAAATACTTGGCAATTTGAATGGGGGTTAAGGCTTGCTAACGTTTAGCGTCCTTTAATGAACATGGGCCTAAGTGGTGGTGTTTTGTTTACCACTTCATGCAAATGACATCCAGATCTAGTTATTCAACCCACATATTTCACTTTGAATCCCTGAATAGTTTTTTATTTTTCTATCGTGCCAGCCACGCATGCAGCAGAATATTTCAGGTGGAGCATATAGGAAATGCAGTAAGGATACAAATCAAGGATTATCTTTGTGTTTTTATGTACAGTACAAGGTCAGAGCCTTGATTGGAGGAGTGGTTATTTCTGCTAGTATCCCCTTCCTTGTTCTTTGTATGCATGTACAGTAGTCTCTTAATGACATGGAAATATATGTGTAACGGGTGTTCCCTCTGGCCTGACCCACCCAATCTCATATTGGCCCGTGTAGTCTAACCAGTCTTCCATTACAAGGCGTGTGTGGTGGTGCACCTGCAAGTAACAGGACTCTTGAGTCTCCCGCTTGATGGTATTAGGGGATGTCATCAGGACAGGTAGCTGAGGTAGTGGGTACGAGTCCAACTTACATCATGTGCAGCGCCTCCACCTCATCAGGATCTGTGCTTCCGCAGGGAGATGGTCCTGGTGAGGAACTCCTTCTTGGTGCCATCCACTGTTGAGTAATCTCACACTCACACAGTGGGGTTCTTTTTCTCAAGGACATCTTTATTGAATACAGGGATGTAGCAGACTGCCCCATGCAGCTGCCGGCTCTAGCCGCACATCTCTCCGTGCTGTCCCTTTGCCAGGTACGCCCTCCCGTATTGAAGTGGGATTCCCTCTCTCCTAGGGAGATCACCGCTGTGCCAGGTCCCTGGACACAGTATGGCGTAGACAAACTTAACTGATCACTCTGCTACCGCTAGTTACTGCACTAGGGTCACAAAAGTGATTCTCCAATTTCTGTACCTTCTGGTTACTATTTCTCCACCAACAACAACACTAACTGTCAGTGTTGTGCCCTTTATACTCCAGGGGGCAGGCGCATCTCTGAGGTCACTATCCAGGGACTCAGAGCATACAGCCACTCCCTTCCTTACACAGGGCACCACACAAGGGTGTGAGGGAAAACCTCCATAACTACTGTTGGCAGGCCTGTATTTACCAGGACTTACTGCCAACAGGGAAGATGTATGCAGTCATTATTATGCATGGCTACATACTCCCCCTGGTTGATACCCACCGTCCCGGTTGGGACCTAAATTTGGTGTACCTTGCGCCAGGAAACACTGCAAAAGAACACACAAATAACATAGCAAACATCATCACATGAACATAATAATGTAAGCCCAGTACACTCACTGACCAGCAGGGAGCGTTAAAGAAAACAACAGACCACTCTATTGGATACTCAATAATAATGCCGAGGATCTGGCTTCTTCACCTCTCGCCCTGCGGCATCATGTACAGTCACGCTGTATTCTCTGGGTACTCCTCGCTCATTGCAGTATACCACCTTGTGCATATATACACTGCGCCCTATCTTCCATACCCTCATCAGTTGAGCTACCCTCTGCTCGGCCTGTATCCCTTTAATAGCTCCCCCTCTCTCCACGATATAATACTGTATATCAGTTTTGAGCCATCTCTCCCTATTCTCCTCTATCTCTCTCATTAGAGGTTCCGGGACATAAGGATAATCAAGCCCATGGGACTTCCTATACTTTGCCGCAATAGCCCGTTCAGCTCGACACAACCTGGTCAAGCCACCTTGGCCAGCCGCCCCGGGCAACACCCATGACAGGGGCTCATCCGTTTCTACCGGATCATCCAACCCTGCGGACCCCTTAGGAATAATAAGGCCTGCCTGGATCCGATCCCACCTTACCCTTAGGGCCCTAAGGTATGACTCGTCGTCAAAGTCACCGGCAGCCCACCAGTGATCAACCACCCCCTCCCTCTCTAAAATAAAGCGGGTACGGTCGAACCATGATACATAGCCCTCGTACAATGGGGCCCACCATCTAGTTTCCTTCCGTTCCTCGGAGCTAGGATCGGTACTCTCTTCTATGGACTCCTCATCAGGCCCACCAGAAGACACCCCAGATGTACCCTCAGATCTCTCATTAACCCTTTTATACGGAGAGGTGTTTCGTACGGTGATACTAAGCCCACTAGGGCAATCGCTAGATAACGACACTTGCCTAGACATACTCCCTCCTCCCTCCGACCCATCATCCGACGTACCCAAGTCCAGGCTTCCAGTCCGATCATCGGAGAGACCCCGTGACTCCCCGGACAACCCTAAGCTGGAACTAGACCCAAATAAAATAGTGACGGGCACAGGGGCTTTAACTAGGGCCTTGGGACTAACCGTGGGTGTGGATGGGGTTTGGGGACGGGACCGAACAGTAGGTACTGACAGGGTTTCGACCTGCTCTCCAGTGATACCTGTCTTAACGTCGCCACAAAGTCCATCTTTATTTTCAACAGCTGAGCTTCTGGGGTTGCAGTTCAAACGTCCGTTCCCCCTGGTAGTAGGGGATCGTTTCCCGCTGCTTGACCTCAGAGGCGGCACCATCTCCCACTCGGGGCCTCCCTGGTCCGCCTGAACCACTTCCGCACACGCACGTGCTGCGACGCCATCTTGGGATGGATCCCCAATCGAGATCTCTTCCTCTACCAGGACATCCGGCAACGCCCGTCTGCTGCGCGATCCAGTCTGGCTCTGGACTCGCTCCTCCGGCTCTTCCTCCCCTTAGTTCTGCAACAGGCACGGTGTCTTAGTACCTCGCAGGGTCGGGGTGGATCGACCCGCGTCCGATCCACTAGTCACCACGGCAGTGGGACTCCGGCGATCGGGTGGTCGCGGTACGGGAGACACTCGACTCCGCGTCTCCATACCACGAGGAATTTCATCCCTCCATGGCGTACCAATGGTATGACAGTCTCGTCTGATGACTGTCTTACTCGCCAGCCTTGCACACTCCTCGTCCGAGGATTCCAGTTTGCAGTTCGGCCGAGGCATCCCAGTAGGAGACCGGCGATGGGCTCTTCGGTGATCACCTCTCCGATGGCTGAGTTTCTCTATCGGAAGCACCAATGCTGGCTCCGACTCTGCGGGACTGGCACTCTTGTTCCAGAGAGCTCCCGGTTGTTCTTCTATTGGAATCGGGACATTCCCGGTCACTCCCACAGCTTGCACCGGTACAAATGTGGTCATTGGCCACATATACTGCAGTCCGCAGTGGGGGCATCGGGCCTCGCTGCCCACGGCTCCGCCCGGCAGTCTGCACTGCAGGCAAAGACACGCCACAGTCTCCACACCCTCCACACGGATTATCAGGAAGCCTCCTGGAGCCGAATAAGGGTGAGTGGAAATCACAGGACCTTGGTCCACTTTGTCAGCAGTTTCAGCCATCTTTACCAGCGGAGGCACTCGTCTCAGAGGTCTATACTGGTCAATGGCTCTTCGCAACTGAAAGGCATGGGCTGATGTAGCAACCCTTCCTCCCATTTTCTCTGTCGACATCCGGTGAAACCGCAAACCACTCCCCCTGGTTGAAACTAGGGGGATGTCTCGTAGATTTGTAGGCTGACCCAGCACAGGTGCGGAGTGAGTCATAGTCCATGAGGGCGCGGCTCCAGCTTTCGCGCCAAACTTCCCCTCGGGGTGGAGTTTTCTGGTTGGCGCCAATCCTGGCCAACATTTAGCAGACTGCAAAGTTGCAAGACTTTCTGCAGCATGCCCACGCGGCGTCCCGGGGAAGCGGGAACCGCCATCTTGGTAAGCATTGTCTTTTCTGTCATTGAAGGCAGCGTCTGGCTGTTTGTTAATTGGGGTATAACAAAGTCCATTTCGCTCTTCCCATCTCGCAAGACTATCGTCCTCACTATTCTCGGGGGTATCTTCCCAAGAACATAGGCAGGACAAACACGGCGCAGCCACGGCTTTCACGCCATTCCACAACAAGCCCACAAAAGTCTCTTCTGTAGCCTGTTCTTCACCCACGCACAGTTCATATGCGTGTTCTTCCTCTGACCGCAATCCTGGACCTTCTGCTCTGTGCAGATCCTCCATTCTTGTGGTTCTCTCCCTCTGCCATCCTGGACCTTCTGCTCTGTGCAGATCCTCCATTCCGACAGATCTCCCTTGATCGTTGAACACGGGGTTTTTGTACATGGAGCTCCGCTCTGCGGGGCAGCTACCACATCTGTACAATAAACATGCCTTGTGCACCACCTTGTGTACCTAACATATATCCGACTCGTGTTTGCACTACCTCAGGCTAGGCTCACTCTTTCTGTGTCTACTGTAACACATTCCTCCAGTCTGTGCTCCTTGGTAAGTGATCTGGAATGGAGACTAGAGTACTCTGGCTCTTCCATGCAGTACTTTGGGCGTCGACCTACTTTTGGCTAGCCTAGTGCGGACCCGTCCAGAATTCCTGCTCTCGGTTACCAGTTTACCCCTTAGGCGTCCCCCGCTAGCACTACCTCAAGGCAACTAGAACAGCAATAGCCCCCGGCTCCAGACTCACTAATCCCTTACGGATCCCAAGGCGTCTTTGCGGCATGCAGCTCCAGCATCTCCCTGACTACCCCTGGCTCCGTCCCACGCAGCACAAAGTGGCAGCAGACACTTCTCTCTTTCCTAATGTGTGCCTAGCAAAAGCCTGTCCTGTTGACAGGTATCTCAGCAGCGCCTCCAATTGTAACGGGTGTTCCCTCTGGCCTGACCCACCCAATCTCATTTTGGCCCGTGTAGTCTAACCAGTCTCCCATTACAAGGTCGTGTGTGGTGGTGCACCTGCAAGTAACAGGACTCTTGAGTCTCCCGCTTGATGGTATTAGGGGATGTCATCAGGACAGGTAGCTGAGGTAGTGGGTACGAGTCCAACTTACATCATGTGCAGCGCCTCCACCTCATCAGGATCTGTGCTTCCGCAGGGAGATGGTCCTGGTGAGGAACTCCTTCTCGGTGCCATCCACTGTTGAGTAATCTCACACTCACACAGTGGGGTTCTTTTTCTCAAGGACATCTTTATTGAATACAGGGATGTAGCAGACTGCCCCATGCAGCTGCCGGCTCTAGCCGCACATCTCTCCGTGCTGTCCCTTTGCCAGGTACGCCCTCCCGTATTGAAGTGGGATTCCCTCTCTCCTAGGGAGATCACCGCTGTGCCAGGTCCCTGGACACAGTATGGCGTAGACAAACTTAACTGATCACTCTGCTACCGCTAGTTACTGCACTAGGGTCACAAAAGTGATTCTCCAATTTCTGTACCTTCTGGTTACTATTTCTCCACCAACAACAACACTAACTGTCAGTGTTGTGCCCTTTATACTCCAGGGGGCAGGCGCATCTCTGAGGTCACTATCCAGGGACTCAGAGCATACAGCCACTCCCTTCCTTACACAGGGCACCACACAAGGGTGTGAGGGAAAACCTCCATAACTACTGTTGGCAGGCCTGTATTTACCAGGACTTACTGCCAAAAGGGAAGATGTATGCAGTCATTATTATGCATGGCTACATATGTATTTTAGAAGACCGTTAAAACTAGGTGATAATAGCTTTATTCAAGCATTAGCCAGCATTACAAACCTAAATGGCACAGCAGTGACCGTTTCTTTTCAATAATTGTTTGGTCTATTTTCTTTTAATAGTGACCATAATGATACTATGATATTTTATAATAATTTGAACGCTATTTCCATTATTGCCGGTGCACACTAAATAGATTAATAGATGTCACCATACAAAAATATTTTCCCTTTGAACCTTTTCATTGTTTTGGGGTCTTGCAGTTGCAACATATTGCAGAAGCAGGCTCCGTGAGCACTGATGTAGCTACTGTATTTGATCCAGGAAAGAACAGATCATGCCATACTGTATTTCCCCTTTTTATGCTAGTATAATTCCATTGCTTTATTGCAATGGGATTCCTCATAGGATTAAGTTAAATGCCTTATTTCCTGAACCAAGAGGAAAATGTGTTCCAGATCTTAGTGTTTTCAGCATTCTGAGGGGTTTTATTCCAAAAATCTCCATGGTACAAACTGAATCTGAAACAACTTCTTTACCACAAAGCTTTTACAGGAAAACAACACTGATACTCCGCAAGTATGTTAGTCAGTAAATTATTTGCCTGGCATTTGGAACAGACTATATAAAAACTCTGTGTTCTAACCTCGGGAGAATCATTACTATAATATCTTTGTAGTATTTTAATGATCAAACATTTTTAAATTGCCTTAAATATTCTGCTGCAAATAGTAAATTGTAGGGTACTGTAGCTAATGTCTTTTCAGGTGAAAGTCGCTGTAAATCTATTTATTTCTTTTATCTCTGAATGGAGAATGCTGTTGAGGAAAATATCCAACCAATAGATATTTATGGTTTGGTAAGCATGTGACCAAATAATACTTTCTTGTAAAGTATGTTGGAAAGTATTTTTGTAGTTTTAGATCTGTATAGCCTATAAAAACATACTTCAATAAAAGAATAGCGGTGTGAACGTGTTAAACGTTTGTATTCTAGATATTGTCATTATCTCAGCTGAAATGTCGTTTCTGTAGCTGGAATGAAATTAGCAGCTGGCGTTTGGTTTCTGATGTGACTTAAACTTCTCTTTGATGTTGGTTAAGAAAATAATGAAAACCAGTGATGAGCATTGCAAAGCTGCCCACCTGTCACAGCTGCACAAGTGGGGATGGGATTACATTGCCTGCTGGCTTCCAGGGGATGTACAGTACTTCGTTGCACAGTGAAGCATGGAAGGGTAGGAGCACTCCCTGACTGTAACAGCAGGATGGGAGCCTCATCCAAACTGGCATATTATCCTAATTAAGTTGGATGTACTCTGTATCAAATTCATTTTTCCAATTAACAGATCTGGCGGTCAGACTCACTGGCGGTCATGGAGTACCACCACTGTTGTGACAGATGACACAATAATCAATCATGAGCAATGCTTCTCCCAACTGTTAAATCATATCTGGTAATGTGAAAATGTCCTCCTGGAGACCTTGGGCGCGCACAATACTATTTCTTTCTAGAATGTATAAATGGTGCAACAGGCCCACGTACATGTGTTAGCAGGAAAAAAGGCAACTACACCATTATTGAACTAAAAAATGTATATTGTAATATTCTGGTGTGTTAATGTATGTCTCCTAAAATAGAACAAATGTTCATTGTAATATCAGGACGCTGGTAGTAGTAATAAACACATTGTATTAAATATAATTTGACGAAACACTGTATTCCAGATGTAAATAAATAGTTTTGTTTAGCAAACCTTAATATGTTTAACCTAGTTAGCTTTATATAAATGCATGCACCTTTCCAAACAATAAGTACTGTACATTTCTTATTCCGTTCATATTCACTAAGCACTATTATTTTTGAGGTGAGAGAATTTATATATTCTTAATAGTGCTTGAGGAAACTGGTATAATTTATCCATTTGGTACCCGCAGAGGCGGTGAACTGAAATATATGGGAAGGATCGAAGTCAAGTATTGCAGCCATAAAGCAATGCATTTTAATCCCCTCTGTCAGCTAAGGGGTTAGCTAATTGTATTGTATGTCTTTATTTATATAGCGCCATTAATGTACATAGCGCTTCACAGTAGTAATACATGGGGTAATCAAATAAATAACAGATAATATAAATAACAGATCATGGGAATAAGTGCTTTAGACATAAAAGTAACATTTCGGAAGAGGAGTCCCTGCCCCGAGGAGCTTACAGTCTAATTGGTAGGTAGAACGTACAGAGACAGTAGGAGGGAGTTCTGGTAAGTGCGTCTGCAGGGGGCCAAGCTTTATGTATCGTGTTCAGAATATCCACAGTGCTATTCATATGCTTCTTTAAGCAAGTGTGTCTTAAGGTGGGTCTTAAAGGTGGATAGAGAGGGTGCTAGTCGGGTACTGAGGGGAAGGGCATTCCAGAGGTGTGGGGCAGAAAGTGAGAAAGGTTTAAGGCGGGAGAGGGCTTTAGATACAAAGGGGGTAGAAAGAAGACATCCTTGAGAAGAACGCAAGAGTCTGGATGGTGCATAACGAGAAATTAGGGCTGAGATGTAAGGAGGGGCAGAAGAGTGTAAAGCTTTAAAAGTGAGGAAAAGAATGGAATGTGAGATGCGGGATTTGATCGGAAGCCAGGAGAGGGTTTTCATGAGGGGAGATGCTGAGACAGATCTAGGAAAGAGTAGAGTGATTCTGGCAGCAGCGTTTAGGATAGATTGTAGGGGAGACAGGTGAGAGGTAGGAAGGCCGGACAGCAGGAGGTTACAGTAATCAAGACGGGAGAGAATGAGGGCCTGAGTCAGAGTTTTAGCAGTCAAGCAACGGAGGAAAGGGCGTATCTTTGTTATATTGCGGAGGAAAAAGCGACAAGTTTTAGAAATGTTTTGAATGTGAGGGGCGAATGTGAGAGAGGAGTCGAGTGTGACCCCTAGGCAGCGTGCTTGGGCTACTGGGTGAATGATTGTAGTTCCAACAGTAATGTGGAAGGAGGTAGTAGGGCCAGGTTTGGGAGGAAGTATAAGGAGCTCTGTTTTAGCCATGTTGAGTTTAAGGCGGCGAAGGGCCATCCAGGATGATATAGCAGAGAGACATTCAGAAACTTTGGTTTGTATAGCAGGTGTAAGGACAGGTGTTGAAAAGTATATTTGTGTGTCGTCGGCATAGAGGTGATATTTAAACCCAAAAGATGTTATTAGGTCACCTAGAGAGAGTGTGTACAGAGAAAATAGAAGAGGTCCCAGGACAGAGCCCTGGGGTACCCCCACAGAGAGATCAATAGAAGAGAAGGAGGTGTTAGCAGAAGAGACACTGAAAGTACGATGGGAGAGATAGGATGAGATCCAGGATAGAGCTTTGTTCCGAATACCTAGAGTATGGAGAATGTGGAGGAGAAGAGGGTGGTCCACTGTGTCAAATGCTGCAGAGAGGTCGAGTAATATGAGCAGAGTGTAATGACCTCTGTCTTTGGCAGCATGGAGGTCGTCAGTTATTTTAGTGAGGGCTGTTTCGGTGGAGTGAGCAGTGCGGAAGCCAGATTGTAGAGGGTCTAGGAGAGAATATGTGTTGAGAAAATGGAGCAAGCGAGAGAATACAAGACGTTCAAGGAGTTTAGAGGCAAAAGGCAGGAGGGAGACGGGTCGATAGTTAGAAAGACAGGTAGGGTCAAGCTTGTTGTTCTTGAGTAATGGTATGACTGTTGCATGTTTGAAGGAGGATGGAAAGGTTCCAGAGCAGAGGGAGGAGTTAAAAATGTGTGTGAGTGTAGGGATTATAGTAGGAGCTAGAGGTTTTAGGAGATGGGAGGGAATGGGGTCAAGAGGGCAAGTGGTAGAGGGAGAGGAGGCGATCAACAGCGACACATCCTCCTCTGAGACAGTGGAAAAAGAGTCAAGGAAGGCAGGAGATAATCCATTCATACTCCCAATACATGTACATATTTTTTTACACAATTTCCATTTTGTATATGTAACAATGTATGAATCAAAAGTAAAAAAAAGTGCTAGATTACATAGAATGACCAATTCTATTTCAATGGGTGCATTATAATGCAGTATGTATTCAACAAACTCCAGAGCTCTGGAATAGGGAAGCATGCTTTAAACTGGTTTCAGTCCTACCTATCGGGAAGATCCCAACATGTGTCCATCTCAGGCTCTAACTCCAACCCCCTGGATATCACCTGTGGTGTCCCGCAAGGCTCTGTTCTGGGGCCCCTACTCTTCTCAGTGTTCATTAATGATCTTCCCACAGCTTGTAAGGAAGCCTCAATACACATGTATGCGGATGACACAATCCTATATGCACACAGCCATAGCCTCTCTGACCTTCAACACATACTTCAGTCTGACTTTGAGACTCGAAAACTGGATTTCCCAAAACAAACTGTTTATAAACACTGACAAGACTGTAACAATGGTATTTGGGACCAAGACTAAATTTTTAAAGCTTCCAGTGACTGGGCTCCAGATCAGAACCAACGCTAACACCACCCTAACCCCTGTCACTAGTTTTAAATACCTGGGCTTATGGTTTGACTCCCACTTAACATTCGGAATACACATTGATACCCTGACAACCAAGACCTATGCCAAACTAGGTGTACTACAAACAAATCCTCCCTAAGTCTCCTGGTCAGAAAGCGTATCGCACAGCAGATGCTAATGCCAATTATTGACTATGGAGACATAGTATATGGCACAGCACCTCAAACCCACCTTAGCAAACTTGACACCCTCCACAATTCAATTTGTCGTTTTCTTCTCCAATGCAACTACAACACACATCACTGCGAAATGCTCAAAGAACTAGATTGGTCATCACTAGAGTCTAGACACAAAGTTCACCTTTCCTGTCTTATCTTTAAATTCTTTATGGGCAAGCTACCCAGCTATCTGAACAAGCTCCTCACCCCTACCACATGCAGCACTTATCACCTGAGATCAGACTCCAAAAGACTGTTCATGGTCCCAAGGCTCAACAAAGTATCCGGCCGTTCCTCCTCTTACCGTGCACCCCAAAACTGGAACAACCTACCAGAGACTCTCACATCCACCACCAGTTTAAGTTCTTTCAAATCTAAGGCTGTCTCACATTTTAATCTGGTCTGTAACTGTTACATACGTCTATAATATATATTTTCTTTAACCTATGCATGCAATGTCTTGTATATAATGTATACCCTGTTCATTTATGTAACTGTATTTGTAACCATGTATTATTTGTCTTAACTCTGTGCCCAGGACATACTTGAAAACGAGAGGTAACTCTCAATGTATTACTTCCTGGTAAAATATTTTATAAATACATTTTTTATAAATAAATTCCTCTACAAATCATATTCCCCAGAAGAAATGGAACATACGTGCCAGTCCGTTCCCATGTGACACTGTTTTATCTGTCCTGAGTCTCGCTGCTATTTTTATTGTCTTTAGATCAAATTGGGGTTGCACAATCAAATAATAAGCACACAGACCATTTGAATGATTGCTCACCACACTAGCCTCTAACCCAAGATAGCTACGCTATCAAAGAGTCTTTTGATAAAGCGCCTCCACGGCGGGAAACGCGTCAGAGTTTTAAACCTTAGTGTGTTTGTTCTTTTTGGCCATTATGCCTAATAAATAATATAATTTATTTTTTTGCATCAGGCCCTCCTTTTTTTGATTTTCCTTTCTACGGCAGTGCTCTGCTCTCTCACCACGTTCCTGATCTTTACCCAAGCATTGCAGCACGCCTCGGTTATTTGAATGCGGTGCAGCTGTACGAACTGAGAGGATTTCCCCTTCTAGCTACGTAGTGGACCAGTGTCAGCCAGTGTGCAGCCGATAACCCTGCTCCCTCACCTGTCCCGGGAAGTTACCACACTGACGGATCCAGCGCGGAGGATTGGAGCGTTCCGTCTTCCCCACCAGCAGCCGCCACCTACCCCCCTGCAGCGACGGACCGGCACATCAGGAGACTTCCAGCAGGCACCCGGTGAGACGACAGGAGATTTTGCATGCAGATCTCCATTACATCTGTCAGTCTCTTTCTACCGGGTTGCCGCATGTTCGGCTGAGGAGACCAGCACCCTACCATTCATCTTTCAGGGGGGGAAGTGTTCCATCGGCGTGGGGATACTCCTTCCAACGGCTACAAACAGGTGAGGTGAGGGTATTCAGGCCCGCATACACCATCGGCATACCCACGGGACACTCAGACCGCTTTATTCACTTAGTTATACCGATTTTTTTTAAATGTTTATACATCATTCATTGGACTACCTGGCATATTAGAAGCACCACCTGGGGGTCATCCCCACTTTTTCTTACATATTCTTAAACATGATTAATTTTCATGCATTGATTTCATTAACAGATTATGGCACCTATTTACTAAATGGTGCAATGCCATAACACCCCTTTTATTTGAAAGAAGTGTAAGTTGTGCTCTGAAGCTGGTAGGTGTCTTATCCAGCTCAGTCACGGTTCACACAATTTGTGTGAGTCTTGTGCATTAAGGTCCAGTCTCACAGTCTCGCAAAGCATGAGGTAAATCTCACACCGACGGAAGTCGTAAACCATGCCCGTTTGCATCATACCCCTACCCACTCAGCATAACTTCCCCGCTTTCAAACGCTGAAACCCCCTTCTCCAGAGGGGAGAGGTGAGGACCCTTCTCATGCTCAGGAGTGGGGGACTCTTGACCGCTCTGCTTATCGTATAACACCGTTTAGTGAATATGTGCCTGTGTTTTTATTAAAGCAGCCATTGGTCTACAGGGCTTCCAACAACCATGGAAAATATGTAGCAATGTGTAAAGATACTAAGCATGTCCATATACTTCTGGTAATACACACATGGGTTAATCATTATCTATCAAAGTCTACTGGCTACAAAACGGGCCAAGAACAGAACCAGATCAATCAAATAAATAAATACTATTGCTTTCAATTGGATGGTTGTATTTGTGCGTTGTTAGGTGCTGCTGTTTTGCACTAGTTGTGCATTTGTTTGGCAGCTTGGAATCTTTGATAACTTCACTCCGGCATCTTGTCAGGTATTGTGTATGGTGTCTGCTCACTAAATGCTACAGTAACTCATAGGGGAAAAAATGACAACACAGATTCTCCACAGTGGGTTTTGTGGTTGGCGTGTGATAAAGATGGATAGTGGTGCCTGATGACTGTGTAGTTCATGCCGCTATTACTGTACATTTCATCACACCGCCACCGCTTTAATAATCTGCACAGAAACCGTAGTCTGGATTGCTGTCCAATAGCAATACTGTACTGTACCTTTCTGCCATTAATAATACTAAATAAAAACAATAATTTCCTCTATTGGGCATGATTGTTATACACCGGATATTGCAGACATGATAAAACTAAGCCATAAAGAGATTAGTCTAATTGTAGGAACATTTGTAGGATTCAGTGTGGGTTTAGGTTCAAGACAATGCCATGTCTAAGGTAATGCCATTGTCACAAGGCTAGTCCTTTTCCTACGTTATTTAATGTATAATACACAGCATTGAGTCCTGTCTTGTACAGTTATCCCTTGCAATGATATGCATCATCGCTCTTGACACTTGACGTATGTGGATGCAGTACTTTGTAAAGCTTGTAGTGTGGAAACAATAGATAAAATGATCACCCTTGAAGCCATCCTGAATCATCACTGACTCAGAACAGAGCAGCTTATTTACAATACACAAGTTAGGTGCATAGGAGCTGTACTAAGGTTAAAAAAAAAAAAAAAGCTCATCGCACAGAATAGCAGTTATAGGAAACAAATATGAATCACCGCGCTGTGTTATGTGCACAGGAGGAAACAGCATATACGTAACACAAAACAATTGGCATGTGCAGCTTCCCACACATCACTCGTGAGTATGTGGCAGATTCCTTTGTGGATATTAATTTAGATATCGACCAAAACACACTGCCAGAGCCACGAGGTTTAGTAAACCTTGCTCACTGACCTCCCTCCCCAATGCTGTAAAATGGATTAAAATAATGGAAACAAGAATCTTGCACGCCTCCCAAATTCGTTTGCAATTTGCTAGGGAAACAGTACATTTTGGGCATGGGTGTTGCATCTTTTGATAAAAATAAAAAAAAACCATTTCAGGTACCTACACAAAATGCATAATATTTCTTCTTGTCCTGTGGACTGAATGTTGTGAAATATGTGAAAATGCTTAATGGGTTAAATAAAATTAGGCAAATTCCAGCAATGCAGGATGAATTCTCTTTATGCAGCAATGACTGAAAGTTTCAGCAGAAACTACCTAAGTCAGATGTGGTTTCTGGCCTGAAAAGCGTGCCAAATTGGCCGTGGCATAATTAACTGTGCAGATCATAGACACACTAACCATACAAACTACTGGGGTTCTGGGTAAGTAGGAACAAAGTGCCATAGTGGTAACAGGGCAGAGTGATAAAGCTAAGTTCAAATACCATGGTCAGTGCCTTATATGTGTAACGGTTTTACAGGCCCCTACCCAATCTCACATTGGCCCCTGTGGTCTACTGGCCCCATTTCATGTTTGTATGTCGTGTGGTGCACCTGCTGGCTAACAGGACTCCTGAGTCTCCCGCTTGGTTGGTATGGGGATATCAGCACGACAGGCATCTGAGGTAGTGTGATCTGAGTCTTACTCACATATGATGCAGCGCCTCCACCCCATCAGGATCTCTGCGGCTGCAGGGAGAAGTTTCTGGTCGGGACCTCCTTCTGGGTGCCTCCTTCTGTGTAATAACTTCACTCTCACACAGCAAGGATCTTGTGAAACTGGGCATCTTTATTGCATGTTCAGGCAGACTGCCCCTCATAGCGGTCGTACTAGCCGCTCATCTCTTTGCTGCATTCCATTGGGAAGGTTCCTTCTCTCTCAATAGAGTGGCTCTCCACATCTCCCCTAAGGGAGATTCACCAGCTTGTCTCTCTCTGCCACTTGAGCTGCACAGACTCACAGCTCTTGCATCAGACACTGCAACACTGTTGCAGATCTCCACATGACTCTCCAGAACACAGTCAGAACACAGACTGAACACCTAACTTTAGGCAGTGCTGTGTCTTATATAGACTCAGAAACAGACTCACCTCTGTGTCACTAATAGTGGACACAGAGCATGTTGTCACTTCCCTTGTGTACATATGACACTTCACCAGGGTGTAAGGGCAAACCTCCATGATTGTTACTGGCAACCCTGCATACTTACCAGTATTACTGCCAGTATGAAGGAGATATGTACACGAATTTTACACATGGCTACATATGTTTGGCATCAGAATAGACAAGTAAGGAGAGGAAGTGTTAACTTTGAACTGTGTACATATAAGGAAGCAAAACAGAGGTGGAGTATAGAAAAGGCACCCCACACAGGTATATTTTACTTACTTTTTAAATGTGTCGTGAAGAATAATTACTAGGTATACTCTATTCACAGTGTACATATATCGATACCGAATACATATTGATACATTCAAATGAAAAATAATAATTTGAATAAGCATTGATTTATGTATATACTTTTTATGTTTTAGTGATTTTTATTATCATATAATGGCTGACAATTTAGGGGTTAAGAGAACCACAGTTTAACACCCTGATGTGTCTGAACCAAGGCAATTCTGGAGCAAAACTGATCCAATTGGAGGTGTTTTTATTCAGGTACTTTATTCCAATTTCTGGTCTGTGTGTATCAACATGCAATTCGGGGAGTGTCAGTAGGTTATTTAGGGCAGAGTTGCCCAACACACAGATCATAATATAGAAAGTATGAAATTTGGCATTTTGTGCCTCACTTCCCCTCCCTTTTTTGAGCATTATCAAATGGGCCTAGTCTTAGGGGGCATAAACATCTCAATGGCTAACAATTTACCATCGATGTAAGAAACTTGATTCGTACGATTCTTCCAATAAACGTAACTGTGAATAAGTGAAATGGCAGTGTATAAATGATCATGTTCTCTGCGTTGATGAGAGACTTCTAAGGCTGAGTCCCCTCTGGCGCGGAGCACGCTCATGCTTGGAGAGCGTTCCAAGCATGAGCACTGGGTGTCCTGCATTTACGCGAGGTGGGGGGTGGAGGGGGGTTGCGGGTAGTTGAGCTTGCTGGAAAGTTAGATTTTTTTGCTTACCTAAGCGCCGACTGCGGGTGAGCTTGTGTGCTCGCGCACGAGCGCGCAGGGACTTGCATATATCTATATACAGTGGTGTGAAAAAGAAAGTACACCCTCTTTGAATTCTATGGTTTTACATATCAGGACATTATAACAATCATCTGTTCCTTAGCAGGTCAATATGTCATGTGTTGTTGTTCATCTGAGGTTGTATTTACCTAATTTTAAGACCTGCTAAGGAACAGATTGTTATTATGTCCTGATATGTAAAACCATAGAATTCAAAGAGGGTGTACTTTCTTTTTCACACCACTGTATGTAACCGCCGCAAGCGCCGCCCGCTCAGTGCTAGCGGGGATGCAGTCTAAGGGCCGTTCTATACTGCCGGGGATTGCAGTACAGTACATGCATCGATAAGTGGGGAAAAAGGTAGTGCTTCACTTTAAGTACATTTTCGCTTTACATACATGCTCCTGTCCCATTGCGTACGTTAATGTGGGGTATGCCTGTATATACACAGTACCTGCAGCTCCCGGCTCTATAACAGGGAAAAGCATGCGGCACGTGCATGCGCGTTCGCATAGGCATGTGCGGCTGCCCGCAGTATAGAACGGACCTAAGTGTTTAGAGACGGGTGTGAAATGTGGATTCGACTCTAGCATCAGTGGCAGATCACGATTCCTATAGTTATTAGTATTACTCTTAGAAACAAAAATATGACATTATTATATGTCTATCTACCATCTACCCATAATTTTCACCAGGTGCAAACCCCACGTTACGACCAACTGTACAAAATGCCAAAATGAAAGACAAGTGCGAGATTGCATTCACAATTAACATTTTTATCTATCCACAGTTCCCCCCAAAAACAGAAAGGCAGGGATTCCCTTACGCTTATTGTAGTATAATTTGCTGTACTCTGTCTATTTATTTTTAAGTGCTGCATACGTTATTGGAGTTATATAAACAAAAATACCAATCCAGTGTTTCAGAGGTGCATGCACTGTGCCATCCAAGATGGCCGCTTTATCTAAAGGTTTTGCAGATGCGGTGCACACCCAGGCTATAAATATTAATACCCCAGCTTTTTAATATCAATATTTTCTGAAAGATTCCTGGTGAATCGTACTGGGCAAACCCTTTCCAGATTTACAGCGACATATCAATAAACACAATACATACTGTATTTTTGTAGTGACTAAATGGGCAATAGCAAGATGCTGGAAATCAGAGAACATCCCAACAGTAACTCAAATCAAAGTGAACATATGGGAGACTATGGAGATGGAAAAGCTAACAATTTATCTGAATGGCACATTTCCAATATTCCACAAAGTACGGTCACTATGGACTAAATGTTTTGGTCAGACAAGATGAGATCTCTATAAGGCCTCGTCGAAGATGATGCTGAGTGGGCGAGCGCGCTCGCTCTGGCCGCAATGAAACACATTGCAATGTGTGTGGCCAGCGTGAGCAAGCGCCTGCGCATGCACGGCGCTTAGCTACTTGCAGAGGCAAGCAAATTTGATTATGCCGCTCGTTGGCGCGTCACGTGAGCGGTTTTCCCAATGAGGACGAACCAGCTCCGTGACATGGCCGCGTCCCCCGCGAGCGCAACTAGCTGACCATAAATCTCCCGGCTCAGCAGAGCGATTGACGTCACCGCGCACGAGTGCCAGCGCGCTCGCTCCCTGCCTGGCCGCAGCCTAAGCTTTGATGTTGACCTTTGGGTACACTAGTATAAACACATTTCCTTCACTCCATATAGTGTGAAAAGGCAGAATACAATGATTACAATATTTGCTCCCTCAGCCCCCACTCCCCCCTGTATCTTTCTCTAGTGCGCTTACTCTTCGTTACAAAGTGGTCCTCAATATTGAGGAAACCAGCAGACTACCTCTGTGGACCCCCATGGAAAGATTGATTGGGTGATAGTTAGGAATCTATGAGGCCAAGTGTGCCTGGAAACCTATCCAAAGACTGCCACAGATTTTGGCCATTGTTGCTAATCCGCAGTACAGATTTAGTACGCCCTCTGGTGTCCGTCTCTCATACTTCTTACCTCACAATGCAAACTACTGAACAAAAGAGATTTGGATAGGGTTATGAATCTTAATTCGGTAGTAAATCTTTTAAGTATGTAAATGTGCTTACACTAGACGGTTTTTAAAATATCTTCATGAAGATCTAAATGAACACCTACAGTGTAAACCCAGCGTTTTTAAACAATAAAAAAATTAAGCAAGAATAAATGATCACCTTACAGTACTTTCTGCCAGTTTAAATGTCTCTGCCTGTTCAAACCTGCCGCAGCAATGCTTTAAAACATTTTTTTTAAATGAAAGGGTTAAAGTGGGACTAATGACACCAGGATCAGGGTTCAACAAGCTTCAGTTTCTAATAGAACAACAGATAGTGAACCAGTTAGCTGCTGGGGGTGGGACTTGCTGCCACAGTTAACGTCACCTGCATATGAGGAAGCCAACATCCCCTCTGCAACCTACTGTAGCAGCAGCAAGTCCTGCATGCGAGGCGGCTGTCTCCTTATTTTGCATCATGCTGATCACGGGGAAGATCACTGGCCTCACTGTGGCAGATGTCCGGTTCCCGACCTCTGTGGGTCACCACGGCTCTGATGCCATGGTAAGGATCCTAATCAGAGCCTGCCCCTTGCCCACAGCTAATGCGGCTCCTCCTCCTGGCTTCTGCAATCACATGCTCCTTCTGATGTACAAATATCGATCAGAGTCATGGCATGGGGATTTTGTTTGTGTTCTTATTAAGGTCGATTATTTCGGGGGTTGCTTGAGATAATCCATTGCCTCCAAAACAAAAAAAAAAACCTTTGTAAAAAATACTTTGAAACGTTGATACATATTTATGTCTGTCAGTGGAACTATAAGAATAATTATGCAGAGCACTTATCAACCTTACAATAGGTTTGTGGTCTGTCTGTAAAAGGGTTCAATCACATACTGTAGCAGAAGAGACCCTTCATGAGCAAGGGCCAGCCTGGCAGTATCTGGGTCAGAGTGCAGACATCCAGATGCGGAGTCTTCATGAGGGTATTCAAGAGGGATCAGATGTTAACCTTACAGACACAGCCATAGCCCATACAGTATATATTACATTGTTGTGGTTGCATATTTTTTTGCCATACTCTGCTTGCTGTGCAGCATGATGAGCAATTCAGTAACGCTGCAGGTACTCCGGCTTTCTGCTACTGATCCAACGTAATCATTACCCATACCCTCAACTTTATTTGCTGATAGGAATAAATCTGAGGCCTAACCATCCATACAGTACCTAAACATATTTACCACGGTGTTAACAAAAGATCACTTTAAAGCAATCTTTTAGTTTGCCTTATTTCAAAATTAGACAGATTATTTTGCTGAATATTGAACAAAATATAAACCAATACTTCTCTAGGTTTCCCTGTTTAATAAAACAATTGGGAAAAACATAGGAAGTCCAAACACTTCTCAAAGTATCACACTGATTGTTTTTCTTCAAGCTATTACTTTAAAAGCTGCAATCCCTCCCTAAAAATATATATATTCTTTTTTTTTTTTTTTTTGCTTAACTGAACAGAGGGATCCATCAGATCTGATCCGTGGTGCTCCGTCTTCGGGAACCACACAATTCCCAAGATATATTTCATTTTTGTGTGTGCTGGTTTTAACACAAAAATCTGCAAACATAATCAGAAAGGTAAATAAAATCCCAGAAAAATAAAATGAAACCTGTAATGGCCCTTCTACTTAAAGTCCCTATAAATATACAAATTTAATCTGCACAGTGAGTGTAAAATATATTTAAGAAATGATTGCTTTATTGCAGTGGATAAAAATGATAACATTTCAGGACAAATCCTTCTTTCAGATTATAGGATATATCAGATATTCATGTTAACATTGTATGGCCCTACTGTAGTTACTAAGCAGTGCTGTGCTAAGACAGCTTTCGGCACTGGAAGATGCCTTTCAGCCCGTCCCTGCCAATGTACCAGAAGGTATCTTCCAATCCTTATCACATAGGACTGGACATTCAGTGCATGTACATAAATGTTTATTTTTTATGAAAAGACAACAATATTGGAAATGAGAAGAGAGAAAAGGTTATGATATGATTTATAACCCCAAAACATTAATTTCCTCTTGCAACACTGCTCTGTGCACTACAATAATAGGAACAGCTGGGGCATTTCCAGGTTTCTACAAATGTGATTTGTTGTGACTTAGAACTTTTATTCTCAAGTATTCGGCCCTATAGCGATGTGTCCTTCTCTAGAACAATCTCTGCAGTGGGAGCACGGTTTGCTAAGCAATAATGGGGAAAGACAGGGTTGCAGACCTGTCAGAGATATGCAAATAAGTGGTATTTTTATTCACTAGAACAATCTCTGCACTGAATGGTATCTTTTTTTTTTTTTTAAAGTGTGCTGAGAGTTGCAGCTTGGCTGTTCTGATATAATGCTATGTTGCTATAGACTAGGGGTGCGCAAACTGTGGGGCGGGCGTGAGATTTTCCAGGGGGGGGTGCTGTGGTTATAGAGTTTCCGCGCTCTCCCCCAAGGCATGTACATTAAATGCCGGGGGACCGCACGTGGCCTCTGTAACTTCTCCTATCTGGTCACGTCGTCTTGATAACCCAGCGTCAAATGACACCGCGGGGTCGCATGATGTCACGTTGCCATGGCAACATGACGTCACATGACTCCGCAGCGTTATTTGACGCCGGAGCCGAGCAGGAAGGGGGGCACGAGCAGAGAGGAGAGCAGACGGGGCACAGGGAGACAACTTTGCGCAACCCTGCTTTAGACCACAAATTCCAGCATTCAGGGTCACAGATTTTCATTGGACAAAGTTTTTATTATCTTCTGGCTGCTAAAAAATACTATGTGGTCTCTATATACTGTATATACCATGGAATATTTGTATGTGTAAGAGACAGCTGTGTGTGCATGCATATAGCGCAGTATGTATATACATGGCCTTTAGCACTCATGGGAAGAGAGTGTCAATAGTGACTCTTAAATCTGCGGTTTCGATTTAGGCCACCACTAAGTGTCCTGAACAGTTGCATAAATTTGTATTCATGCAACCATCTCTCGTTCAGTGTTCTAAGATTACCTTTGAGTTTGGCCACCTTCAGATTGTTCATCTTATGGCCAAAGTCAGAGAAATGTTCGCTGCCAGGACTGTCTCTTGTTCCGCACGTGATGCTGTGGCGATGCAGATTCACCCTCTCTGTGTGTGTGTGTGTGTATATATATATATAATATATATATAGAATATATATACACACATATATACACACGTACACACACACACGTACATACAGTATGCACACTGCATCCTAAGTAATATTATTGTTCCGTATGTCTTCTTACATTGTAATATAGCATACAGATCCTGACTACTCTGCAGCCTATGTTGTTATAGAAACTGATGCTGGTGATGGTTTAAAAGGTCACGGATTAACTTTCACTTTGGGAAAAGGCACAGAAATCGGTAAGTTATGTAGTTAATACAATTACAGCTTTGGGATAAAATGTTATTATGCTGTTTATCGCAGACATAGGGATCATAAGACAGCTAGAGGATTTTTTCAGTTTAGTAAAACACATACAGGCATACCCCGGTTTAAGGACACTCACTTTAAGTACACTCGCGAGTAAGTACATCTCGCTCAATAGGCAAACGGCAGCTCACACATGCGCCTGTCAGCACGTCCTGAACAGCAATACTGGCTCCCTACCTGTACCGAAGCTGTGCGCAAGCGGGGAGACTATAGAGCCCGTTACAAATGCGTTATTTATATCAGTTATGCACGTATATGACTATTGCAGTACAGTACATGCATCGATAAGTGGGAAAAAGGTAGTGCTTCACTTTAAGTACATTTTCGCTTTACATACATGCTCCAGTCCCATTGCGTACGTTAATGCGGGGTATGCCTGTACCTATGTATTTATACATGCTAACAAATACTCTCTGTGGGTCCACAGCACCTACAATTTGTGAAAAGCATTGAGAAAAGCTGATTTTCTTTAACCTGCTATAACATTGTGCAAATAGATCTGCACTAACCTTGATTCACATATGGTTTTACCTACAGTAGATACAACTAAAATAGACACAGCAGGTGATGATTTGGAGTCAGACAATTCAAACATGGTTTTACCTAGATATAACTAACTGGTGTCCATGTACTGTACAGCTCTCACACAGGTTTTGTAACTTTGCCTAAAACAACGCAAACTGTTTTTTTGTTGTAAGTACCTGTATTAGGATTCAGGGTGTTCACGTGTAAATGAACACACTGTATGTCTGTATTTACCTTCTCCATTTGTAGGTACTGTATTACTGTAAGGATTTGGCCTGCTTATCACACAGCTTGCACAGCAAAGTCTGGTTTAAGGAAGTACTGTACAACTATGACTTCAGTTTGAACTCTTCACGTGCTTGCTTTGCATTGTGATGCTAAAAGCTGGGTTCATACCAAAAACAATAAAATGACAGCAACATTAAAACCTGAAATGGATGAAAGCTAAGGTGGCGCTTATAGTGCCTGGCGCCGCCACGCGAAAACAAATACATTGGATCAGTCACATGCTCTTATAGTAAGGGCGACGGAGCTGCAAAAAATGTTGAAGTCAGTACAATTTGATTTTGGGAGAGACAGTCGCAACATGTGACTGTCTCTACACCAATCACAGAGCGCCTACTGCACTCTGCCCCCTTCGTGACATCACTGGCCTTGTCACCAGCGATGTCGCTCCAAACCTAAGTGCAACTTTCACCAGTGCAGACTGCGACGTCAACGGTCGCGTCGCCGGCACTATAAACGAGGCCTAAGACTGACAGCCATGTGTGCTGACTCCTATATTCACTTCCAGTATCGATTTAACACAGTATAACTAAGGATTCCAGGTTTCAGTGTTTATTTTTCTGTAAAAAGAAATAAGAGTTTATTACTTTTCTTTTAATTCTATTTTTTTTTTTAAATCAGTGTTTATCAGTGTTAAGAATGCAAACAAAATGTACACTTTTGAATTTGGTGTTTTTCTTTTTGTTTCCATACTCCCCTGGTGCTACCCTTTGTCTCCTACCTATGTGTGGGATGCTACAAGAGGTGGAAATCAATAGGAAATTAGGATTCATTTCAGTTTATCGGTTTTAACTGGAAGACGATCGGACAGTGATGTCTTTCAGCCAGGACCGGAATGCCGAAGTATAATTATTAAGTGATATTTAGAAGACAGCGCAAGCTTTGATGATGTATGGTATATGACATGTGGTTGCACTCATCATGAGTTGGCCTAGGACATTTGGTCGCGGTCCTTTCACTGCGACCAAATGACCACAGGCGCTTCGTCGTGTCTCGCCCCGTTCCCGGAACCTGTCGCCGCCGGCCACTTCGCCGCTACGGATAAGTGCTTAAACCCCCTACTCTAAGCCCTTACCTTAAAAACCCCTACCCTAACCACTAAAACCCCGTAAATGAACCCCCTACCCTAAGTACTAGAACCCCTTAAATGAACCCCTTACCCCAAGCACTAAAATCCCATAAATGCACCCCCCCTAAGCAATAAAACACCTTAAATGAACCTCCTCCCCATAGCACTAAAACACCTTAAATGAACCCCCTCCCCTAAGCACTAAAACCCCTTAAATGAACCCCCTCCCTTAAGCACTAAAACCCCTTAAATGAACCCCCTCCCCTAAGCACTAAAACTCCTTAAATGAACCCCCTCCCCTAAGCACTAAAACCCCTTAAATGAACCCCCTCCCCCAAGCACTGAAAGCCTTTAAATGAACCCCCTCCCCTAAACAATAATACAATTTACCTTAGAAGCGGCCAGCGGCTGCGAGTCCGTAGATGACCAAAAGTGACCACATGCCCCATTCAGTCACGAGTACCATTCTTGCTGTCCATTAGTAAGACCCCAACAGCAAAAAAAAAATCTTTCTGTAATGCAGATAGTCAACTTTTCCTTTGCATAAGTTATAAAAAAAAACCAGCAACAAACTAAAGCGATGTGCGTGATAATAGAAATCATAACATACCTGTAGTGCAACATTTTTTTTCCCCTTCATTTTTAATAAGTGAAGCTTATCAATGTAATAATCCTTAATAATGCAATTGTTGTTTTTTAATAATTTATTTCTAATAAACTAGTTATTGTAAAAAGAACCAAAAAGTAATACGAGAACTACTAGCATCAATATATAGTGCACGTGAGATGTAGATGTTTCACCGTATCGATCACTAAAGAGCATTGTTTTGTGCTATAAGTACCTTTTATGGTGTCACTTATATATTGTGTTGTGTTTTGCAGTTGTGTGTGCTGTGAAAGCTCTCTCGGCACATGTTGTTGGTAAAGAACTTGAAGACATTGTAAAGAATTTCAGAGATTTCTACAGGCAGCTTACCAGTGATGGGCAGCTCAGATGGGTATTGTTCGTATTTTTTTTTTTTTAGCATTTTACAAGAAATGTATTTTAAAAATATGGATAAGTGAAGAGACCAGGGAGTTAACTGAATATATTCTGAAGCGGCCATTCCAGACGTTTTCTAGCTAAAGTCCCCAATGACCTTAATGATAATTTTCGTCCGAAAACGCTCTGAGTTGCAGCTTTGTAGAAGGTACAATTTAGTCTCGAAGATGTTATTACCGGAATGAACACAGGTGTTGTTTTCTGCAAGTCCTTATAATTGCTTGAATAATTTTTCTGTTTTGGTTTATTTTCATGCACAAAAATCAGTACTGGGATGGATTTTGTTAACAATATTTTATTAAATGAATGTGTCATTCATGTAAGAAAATGTCATTTGCTGAATTTGTTTTATAGTTCTGATGGAATCTTCGTGCATTTTCCTTTTGTGATTTATATTTCATTTGTATGACACCAGCTCCAGAATTACTAAACGATACTTAGCCTTAGCCAATTTAAATGCCCATTCACCTGAATGTACATGAAGGTGAGCGGTTAAGTTAACTAGGGATATATCTATATCTATAGATATATCCCTAGTTAAGTAAAGCGCTCACCTTCAGGTCCATTCCGGACACACACACACACACACACACACACACACACACACACACACACACACACACACACACACACACACACACACACACACACACACACACACACACACACACACACACACACACACACACACACACACACACACCCTCTATTCCACTACACAGTCACGTTGTTGTTTTTTTTTTTAAATATATTTTTTATTACTAAAAGGGTACAGTGCAACACTACAATATTATAGGTTCGTAGAGAGTTGATGTAAAACTAGGAGTTGTTGTTTTTATTAGATAGGCCCAGAGAAAGGAGCAGTCCAGTTGGCTACAGCAGCAGTCCTGAATGCGGTGTGGGATTTATGGGCCAAAAAAGAAAAGAAGGTAGGAAACCTTGTTGATATTACATATTTTGTGGTAAAGTTACATTACTTACATCCAGCGCACATGGTTAAACTGAGAGGTTTACACTACCTCGGACATAGCACATTTTCTCTTCCAAATAACAGCGATTCAATGGAAATAGCCGTGTTAGTCCAGTTGCAATAATGCAGAGTAAATGGGTACTTCAATATTAGGTGATACCTTTTTATTTGGACTAACAGTAGATACTATAAGACAAGCTTTCGAGCGTCCTCTCTCTTCCTCAGGTCAGCAATACTGATTTACAGAGAGTCCCTGAGCTTAATGTAGATGTACAATCCCAGATAACAATCTAAGGCAGATGTGCAATCCCAGATAACAATCTAAGGCAGATGTGCAATCCCAGATAACAATCTAAGGCAGATGTGCAATCCCAGATAACAATCTAAGGCAGATGTGCAATCCCAGATAACAATCTAAGGCAGATGTACAATCCCAGATAACAATCTAAGGCAGATGTGCAATCCCAGATAACAATCTAAGGCAGATGTGCAATCCCAGATAACAATCTAAGGCAGATGTGCAATCCCAGATAACAATCTAACGCAGATGTACAATCCCAGATAACAATCTAACACAGATGTGCAATCCCAGATAACAATCTAACACAGATGAGGTAGAGAAGGAATGGCAGAGGGAATGATGAATAAATACACAGGGCAATAAATGGATGCAAGGGACAGTGATAGTAATAATAGAGCACTATAGGCACATCATTTGATATATCCAATAATAATTTGTGCGCAAGGTGATTCCTGCAAGTGACCATCCCCAAATTCCTACCTGATGCACACGAAGAAATGATGGGGAAAGTACATTAACATGCTGGCGTAAATAAGCAAGGTGAAACATTCCTCATTTGTTGCCAGTTTTGCTCCATATCGCCCTGATCCATCTCCCCTCTTATATCTGATTAAATACGACATTTTTCTTTATGGTTTTGTAGATCATTTATTTGTCTTAAGTAGTACAATCTCCTCTCCCTGCTTTTCTTGTGTGCATGTACTGCACTTGTACAAGTCCAGGCACGCTTCAATGAAAATGTGCCTCCGTTTATATTGTTTACTTTCCCCTCTTTCCAGCCTTTGTGGAAGCTATTGGTTGACATGGTAAGACTTCCAGGTTTGCTTCTTGGCTCCTCGTGCAGTCCTCTTCCTGGCACCATTTACACTCTTTCCCCCTCACCCTTATGTGGAGCGGGGGAGTAGTTGTGCCAATTTTTGGTGACTTCCAGCAAACTCCCCAGGTTTCCTGAAGAAGGGAAAACTGCAACATCATCAACTTTCTTTCAGACTACCCAAGATCAGGGTAATGTAATTTGACTTCCGGAATCACATAAAGTTAAAAATAAATAAATAAATTGAGTAGCATGGATTTCTGCTGTTATGAATTGTATTCTATGATTAGCCTCTGGGAAGGTTTTGCTTGCAAAATGCAATTTATTTACACCTTCATATTACTAGGATTGTATCTTGCTTTTCTTTTCTTTTCTAGAAACCTTGTTTGTTCCCATCCCTGGATCAACAGCAGGGACCAGCCAGCTGGCACATATTCATGAAATAATTTAAAATTACAGCATACTGTTAATCAAAACAAAGCAACGTGACTTATGAAGCCAAGGCCATAAAGTTTATGAACAGAGATAGTAGCGCTGGCAGGAAACCTCCCAAGAGGAATAGGATAATACAACCTGATAGCCTACCTAGAAGAGCATCTATACCAGGGGTCTGCTCCTTGAGTTCCCGAGGTCCACCAACAGGTCAGGTTTTAAGGATATACCTGCATCAGCACAGGTGGCTGTATATGTCAGTCTTCGACTGAGCCACTTGTGCTGAAGCAGGGATATCCTGAAAACCTGACCCGTTACTGGCCCTTGAGGACTGGAGTTGCGCATCCCTGATCTATACTAAGGTGCTTCTTCTATATCCACCAAAGAAGCCTTTCTGGAATTTCGATCGGCCACTTTGGGGGATATAGAACGAGCCACTAAGTGTTGGTACAAGACATTTTGCTTTGTTCTATTGTATTTCTTAAACTATAACTTTCTATTGGCAGAGTCCAAATCAGTTGATATCATGCATAGATTTCAGATATATAACGGATGCCCTGACTGAGGAGGAAGCACTTGGTGAGCTAATTTCTTAAATTGATTGCTGCATTATACTAAAGAAAGAAACTAAATGAAGTGGTCTGAGCTTCAGTGCAAATCCAATGAAAACCCCGGTGCCCTTTGTTTTGTAGAAATTCTTCAAAATGGAAAACATGGACAAAAAGCAAGAGGTAATGTTGTTATTGTACACTAATTTAGGGAAATATAATGCCACCTGACTAAGGCCACGCGTATAGTCCTTGCTACGGCGACGCTGACGTCATGCTGCAGTCGCTGAAAAATCAAATGTAATTGACTTCCAGTGACCGCGACCAAGCCGTTGCTCCTACTATAATCGCACGTAACGGATTCAATACATTTGTTTTGAAGCTACGTCACGTCGCCGGGACTATAAGCGCGGCCTTAGATGTTCACCAAGTTATAACTCCTACAGTTTTCATTTTCTACATGGTTAAATGATCACCTATATGTTTTTCTCACCTTCAAGACTTTATTGTCCTCTATAGCCCCACCACCCTTTCTGCCTGCCACATCATTGGCAAGTGTATACCCGCATGTTTCAACAACCTGTTGCAGACCTTTTTTTTTTCTTCTGCAGCAGCCATGATAGCATGAGTTTTTGGCAAATGCTGATCCCCCGCTGGTGTATGTCATGTATTTTTTAGTCTTCTCCAAGCCCAGAAAACGTTCATGGGTTGCATAGGTAGCCTGCTCCAGGGAACAGTGCTGATTCTATCCTCTAACTTGCCTGCCCCTCCTTTACTTACTCCAAGAAGAGAGAGAAGAGCAGCCTTTTCACTATTGCCGTGTCCCTCTTCCGGTTATTGAAGCAGTGCAGGGAAGTCCTCAATAACACATTGATTGGTCTGAGTGGACGTACTTAAAAATCTTCTTTAGGATCGTATACTAGTTTCTATTGTAGCAGGAGGATTCAGACCATGTAATGGATTATCTGAGTACCGTCACTGCCGCATTACAGACTGGAGATTACGAAGACCCAGAGGACTTGAAGGACACATATCTGTTTATCCATATCAGGCTCTCTCACCAAAGATATTTAGGGTTCTGAACTGAAGGAAAAACATTTGGTATAAGGCACTTCCCTTAGTATAATAACTGCCCTGAGCACATTTACAAAGATTATCGTAGTAGTGGTAGCTCATCAACATGAGCAAGGAATTACCTTATCTACATGACTTATTGATAGAGACATCCACGCTGAAATGGTACAATCATGTCAAACCATAAACTGAGTAGGCAAATACCTATTGGATTATTCTACCAAATCAAAATATAAGGAAAAAATATATTGGCAGTCATAAGTTTCAGGAAGAAGGAATTACTCCATTTGTACAGCTCATAGACCTTCTCAATGGCGCACATGGAAAAACTCCTACAATATTTACACAGAAACATTTTGGGGCTCTAGGATAAGAATTCACTAAACAAAGCCAATAAATGTATTAGGCTGAACAAGACCCAGTCGATTAACCTAACAATAGACACCAGTCTGCAAAGCTGTGTACTGTTAATATTTCCGAAAGGAGACCAAGGCAAAATATATTGGAACTTCAGGTAAATATTCAAGGAGCTTCTTGCATTCTCAGAAATACAGAAACGTTCCTTAGTAAGATTATACATAAGCAATGGCAGAAGTTACCAAGTGGGCTCTCAGCTACGTATATATCAGGAAGCAGATTGTCTCAGCAACACTTGTTGATGTCATGCTTCTATCAAAAATATGCCAATTCTGTTATCTATCACAATACGGAGGATTTCCTTCAAATGGTGATCTACTCAAGACATTCAAGTGGAGAAGGTGCATATACCACATGTTCTAGAGTTACTTGATGAAGCTTTCAATACGGGTATTAGGTTAGCATAGGTTCAGGCAAGTGTATTAGGGTCAAACAGTTTCCTATGGTAACATACAGTATGCAGTGCGTTGTCCAGGACTAGATCATCTGTTGTACTCCTGGGATCTGAGTCTTAACTTACAAAAGACTAGTTTAGCTGCAACAACACACAGTTTCCCAGCACGCTCAAACCCCAACACTCACCACATCATATATATGTGTCAAAAGGAGTGCTACTGAGCGTGGCAACTGTATACAACAAAAGACAGGGGAGCCCAATGCTACATCCAATTGACAAAACATACAGTATATGGTAATGAGTACAAAGTTAAATACTTCAATAATAATATTTTCTTGGTTATTTAGTTAAACCCTTTGGCCAAAGCGTCATAAGCCTGCATACCAACGTCAAGGTATAACCAAATTTGCAGGTCCTAACACTACACTGTGAACCTTTCCTTTTACCTCTGTATGAGGGGAAATAACCATAGTAGGTCCTGTCCATACAGCAAAATGAGAAAAACCTTAGTTAACCTGAGTTAAAAAGGTGGGGAGGGGTAAGCTCTGGAAGGAGGGGCCACCTACCCCCAAACAACTGTTGCCAGTTAGAACTTGAATTAATTCACCTGCAAATTTGGTTATACCTAAACTCATGCTGTGATGGAGAATCCATAAGAATAGAAAATATTGAAAGTACTTTTTTTGATCTATACAATAGTGAATTAGATGAACAGCCATAAAAAAAGTGTTGAATGTTGACTTATGAGGCCAAATATACTGTACAATAGATTTATCAACCCACAAAGACAAGATATCCTAATCCACAATGACTTGTTGGCAAAGTTAAAAGACTGCGTGGAAAAGATATGTTGTTTGTTGGGAAACTAGGAGATGTACTTTTTATTCTTTTTTGTTTTTCTTTGCAGAAGAATACATGGCAAATAATGGATATCCTGCTTACACCACGTCATGTGCATGGTTAGGATATTCAGACCAACAGTTACAAAAGGTTTGGATACTTCATATTTTATCATTGATTAGCGAGTCATTTTCCTCCCAAATTAAATCATGTTCTGATTTTTTTTATATCTATTTCTTCTTTGTTTTTTTGGGGCCATTTTGCATTGAAGGTAGTTAGTAATTAACAATCAAATATTCTCAGAATGTGACTAGTTAATGCCCACCAAATGTCTGTACTGCGACCCACAAGTGATCTTAGTTTTATTTATAAAAGCAAATCACTGATTATTTGTAAATTCTGCCAACGTTTTGCCCATGGAAAAATGTGTATGTTTACAGGCATGCTGTACAATTTGTAGGCCATGGGCTAGAATTTTGGGACAGGTTATTAATGATAAGTTGTTCTTCAATTACGCTGTAGACATTTAATTACCATTATTATATTTTAGCTATGTACTGATGCACTGAAGGATGGCTGGACAAGGTAAGAAATACCATTCAACCAAGCTGGAATTTGTTATGGTTTGGTTGACTCTGTATCATGTTTCTAAATACTCGTCTAGTGTAACATGGATGAATGGAGGACCACAGAGTATAGTCATACCAGCATACTGGATGAAGAGAACCTCGCGATCATGTGTTATTAGTTACCATGTTTAGGTAGCAAGAGAAGACAGAAAAAAAGTAGATAAAGAGGAAATAAAAGACTTGAATTTAGACTAATCCTAAATTTGAGCTGAATCTCAGATCTGTGCAATAAACTATTGGTTACAATTGTGGCAGATATGTGTGCTAATGATGATGTGATACAAGGCCCTGCAATGCATTGTAACACAATGGAAAGGAAATCCGCCAGATACCTGAAGTAAAATTACCAGGAAGATTTGATGGCTCATGAAAAAATATGTTGTATACTTTTATTATTTTTTTTCTGTTCAGGTTCAAAGTAAAAGTTGGGGCAGATTTAGACGATGACAAGCGAAGGTGTAAACTCATCAGTGATATGATTGGACCGAACAACCAAATGGTAAATATGTTTGTTTATATGAATACATCTTTACAAATCTATATCTCAGTACTGCTAACTTTGTTTTCCCCCAACACATTCTTTAAATGTAGGCACGGTGGACACTACCCAATTTTACCTTCTTTTTAATTCATGGACAATATTACAGCAGAACTTGATTCACCCTGGAAATGAACATTTATCATTACTTAACCTTTTCTTTTATATGATTCTAAGCTGGTAAAAGCATAGAAAAGCCTATATATATATATTATATATATATATATATATATATATATATATATATATACATATATATATGTATATACACATATATGTATATACACAATGTGATGTGTCACGACCTTTATTGCAACAAATAATTATTTTTTCTTTTAGCGGAAAGAAGAAAGGTTTTTTTTTCTCTCAATGATATTTACTTCCATGCTTTATATGTATTTTTTACCACTCTAATAGTGTCCTAAACTGAGGCTGTTTATGCTAAGCCTGGTGTAATTGCTATTTCCCCCCCCACCAGTACGAACCAAAGTACTCATAACAATTAACAGGAGCAGATTAAAAAAACAATTATGGCTCATATCGACTAAGTTGTCTTCTGCCATAAGACGCTGGAAGACACCTTATTGTCTTGAATAAGCTTTAAAGCAGGGAAGGGGTCTTATGGAAAAGACTGCTCAGTTAATATGGCTCGATATAGTTTAAATTGAGCCTTTATACACGCGTAGACAGGAAATACTTATTCAAAATGCTTGCTCGGATTGTCCATATCACCCACGAGTACAAGCATGGACACGCCCACACCGATTATTAGTAAAATAGGGTTTATTGAAATACTTCGCTGCGGACAGTATTAGAGTGAGGATACCACACGCACGGTTTCACCAGGGGAACCCCCACACCATGCACAGGTGCCTGGAAATTCGAGTTCTGTGATCGCATATTTTTTAAGCTAAAATATTATTCATTAGAAATTGAGCATCTTATATATTTGTGATGCCCTGTATTACAAAACATCTGGTGAGGTCAAATGATCAAAAGTGTAAGATACTTTTCAGTGCTTTTCGATTGAGTAACATATATATTTTTTCATATTAATGAGAAACTATAAATATATACACGTTCATATTCAATAAGAGAAGATGTTACCATATTACAATATGGAAATTCATGTGATACACAGTGTTATGTTTTAGTTAAATCATCAACTAATGTATCATGCTAACGACTTTAAAAAAACGTCACCTATATATTTGTGCTATATTTACTAAGCAGGGCTACTCCATAACACACTTTCTGGTACCACTTAGCAAATGAATGGGCTGCAAGGTGCCTTATGGAATAACACTGTTTAAGTGAATTGGCCATGAAGGGCCATATTTACTAAATGGTGAATAAACAATACTAAGCTGTGCTTTGCCATGACACACCTTCCACGCCCAGAGGCACTTCACATCCCGAGTGCATGGGCTGTAAGGCATCTTCGGGTGCCAGAAGATGTCTTATGGACTGTAAGTTGTCTTCCAGCACCGTAAAGTATCTTATGGCATAGCACCAACCTAAGGGCCAAGGACTTCCAGCTCAGGTCTATGATTTCTACAGAATCATTACACAAAAAGAGAGCTAAATATTCCTAATATTGCTGTTTTTTTTTTCTAAATATGTGGAGGGGTTGTACTTTTAAAATGGAATAGTAAGGTTAATGTTATGATTTTGTTGTTTTAGATGCTTGATGCAAACCAGAGGTGGGATGTGAATGAAGCCATACATTGGGTTTCAGAATTAGCCGTGTTTAAACCTTTATGGATCGAGGAGCCTACATCACCAGACGATATCCTTGGTCATGCAACTATTTCAAAGGTTACATAACTGTTTTCATCTGAATCCTTTCAAGCTTATCTATTTCCTAATCGATAAACCCCATATTTAACGCCAAAGAATTTTATACTCTTGATAAATATAAAAATCTCACTTGGCATGCTATCAAAAAGCAGAATGAAGGTAGGGTTTTGGTATGTTTGGCCCATAGGGGGAGGGGGAGAGGAGTGTGTGTGTGTGTATATATACACACACATATATATATATACACACACACAAATAGTAGCGCTATTTGGTTAATAGTTATAGTGAGTAATATATGTAAATATAATGTGAAAAGAAAAAAACTATGGAAGTGAATAATTAGGAAAAATAATTAATGGAAGATCACTGCATAAATCAAATAAATTGGTATACACATACATGTCCGGTATTCTCTCATTTTCTACCGGACAGAGTAACCAAATACCGGGCAGTCTGGTTCAATACTGGACACCTGGCAACCCTAACATTGTCATTAGCCACTTTAAAGGCTCAGATAGGCATGGTTTTAATTAGGAAGAGGTGTAGGAAGTAGGAAACCCTGGATCAATGATGATTGCCATTTTTTGTTCACATGAGGCAAATTACTTTATCTCCTCCAAGAAAGTACATTGTAAGCTCTCCAGGCCAGGGATTAATTGTACCTTGGATACTCTGTGTACATTGCTGTGTATATTGGCAGAACTAGATCTAAATAAATGATATTTTACATGTTTGAAAAATGCATTATAGTGACTTTGTTTCTTACTTAGGCATTAGCGCCACTGGGAATTGGTGTCGCTACAGGAGAGCAAGTAAGTTTTCAGTGTGTCTTGATTTGTTTGTGCTCTGCATATTGAAGGGACCTTTGATAAAGTGCATGTGACAGCTGCAGATGTGTTACAATGTTCACCGATTATGAGATTACAAGACTTTAAGAACCTAGCAGCTGTTTCGCTGCCTGAATGTCCCTGCTTGAAAGGCAACCTGTTTAAACCCAGAAACACAAAGAGACTTTATCGTTTGTTTTTTTAAGTAGTTAAGAGAGGGACTAGCATTCCAATGTGTGGTATGTCTGACACAAAATGATCATGTCTTTCATTCAGCATCTTCAATGCGAGATTAACACTTGCAATGTCTGTGCCTGATATATCAGCTCTGCATTGAAGGCGTTAAGATATCCTTTTTGTTTATTTTAATGCTTAGCTTGTATTCGTTTATATGGTTATGTACTGTAGGAATATAACGCTTATATATTCCATCAAGTAGCCTCAGTCTTACCACAAAATACATGCTCTGTATTTTGAACATTTTGCTACAAATATAATGGTTACAACCAAGTGAAAAATCAGGACAATAGGCCATATTTACTAAGCGGTGCTCTGCCATAAGACACCTTGCAGAGGTGGAAGGCACCTTAAAGACCAAGAACTTGAATCGGTGGGTGTTTCCAGCGGTGGAGGGTATCTTATGGAGTTAGCACACCTTTAGTAAATTTGGGCCAATATGTACTTTCAAATAGCATTTACATATCTAGGTCTTTGCCTCAAACATTTGTCTGACAAGCAATAAATATACCGTAAGAATATAAAACCGTATAACCCTTCTCTTCATTGGGATAGTCCTTGAGACAGAAATCATTAAAGTACTCACTGTATCCTCCCCAATACCCCTCAAGCGTGCAGTCGGTATGGAGTCGAGATATCCAAAAATTTGTAGTGCAGCGCACAGCAAAAACAGAGAGCAGGGTCAAGAGAATAAAAAATCAATGTATTAAAGAAACCATCAAAGGAGGCAGCCCGCCAACTTGGGGATGTGTCCTCCTACTCTGGACTACCAGGACACCCACAAATGACTTTATGGGGGAATTGCTAGATTTGGGGTCTATTACCAAGGTCCTCTCCAAGGAGGAGGTGGGATTTATAGTGAACCCGAATCCTGTGGACCCCCATCTACCAAAGATCCACAAGACATTGGTTGACCCTCCTGGTCGACCTAGTCTCAAGTATTGGATCTTTGGGAGATGGGCTGTCCCGTTATGTCAATAACTACCAACAGCCATTTGTGAGGAAACTTCCTTCCTTCATTCTGTACTCAGGTGACCTGCTGTCACAATTGGAGGATGTCAGATTGAATCAAAAGTGCATTTGGGTGACCCTGGATGTGGTATCTTTCTATTCAATTATTAGCCATGATCTGGGGTTGGCGACTGTCCGCCATTTCATAGAAGGTCCAGAGTTCAATACTCAACACCACATTTATTCTTGAAGCTATTTCTTTTTTTACTCACGCACAATTATTTTCTTTTTAATCACAAATTGTATTTACAATTAAAGGGCACGGCTATGGGGACACGTTTGCCCTCTCCTATGTGGAAAAAAATTATGGGGTGGTGGGAAAATTAGTTTACTTATGTTGGCACGAATCACAATATCATCTTTTATAAGCATTTTATAGATTACTTAATTATTATTTGGAAAGAGGACACAGACACTTTAATTTTTTTTTTTTTAAACTATATTAATGTTAACACTTTTGACTTAAAATTCACACACGATTTTAATTTACATCACATTCACTTTCTGGACCTTCTTTGTATATCGATATAGACCAAAATAGACGGACAGATGTGGTTAGGCAACTCAACTTGAGGAATGAATTCCTTAGAGCGGACAGTGCTTAGTACGCACTGAACATGGATTCTGTACACAGGTGCATCTTCCAGGATTTCTTCGGCCAGCAAGAGTCCTGCTGTGTCTGTGCTCCGATGCCACTCGTGCAGACGGTGCTCTACAAAAGGACCATCTTCAGCCGAATTACGCTGCGATAGGTGCTCGTCAGGGAATGTCTTTGCCCTGTGGCAAAACAGTTAGATGTTCTGTGATGTGCGTTACTTAAAACGCCCGGCCAAAAGTGCCACAAAAACTTGACGTAACTCCATCCTGCACACCTGGCCCTAAGGCCTTGGAAGATTGGTGCCCATGCATTAAAAAAAAAAAAACAGTGAAAAGTCTGTGCCAAACATGCTTGTGCCAGTAAAAGCTTTCAGCAGGACTAATAGCCAAACTCGCGGACAGAGTCCCAGTTAGTATTTGTTTCCATTAATTGGCTAATAGCCTACATACAGGAGAATCTCGTGCAACAGAAGGAGACCACATTCAGGTCAGTAAAAATAACACAACTTACCTGTAGAACCAAGAAGGGAACAAAAGCAGGCACTTACCTGCTTTTGAAGCTGACATACCTTCAGAGGAGCATTGCATATCCTGCTGCAGCACGAAAATGCTCCACAAAGGATCTTAATAAATCATAGAAAGCATGCCATGCCTAGGGATAGCACCACCATGGCTGTGGCCCTCACGCTGCCAAGCTATGTAGCATCAAATTGACAGCAGCAAGATCAGCTTGCCCGCTGAATACCACAAATGCAGGGGGTGTGCATTTTTGGAACAATTGCTAAGACCACATCTTCTTGATTCCCACTGGCCAAACAAACGTATCGTGGCACTAGTGGACTTCAGGAAAATCTCTTTAGCTGGTAATAGGGAAGCCCTGTACCAAGATGATGTACCAGAAAAATAAACTGTGTGACGAGAGAACCTACCCCATCCCCGGTAGTATAAAAATAACTTATGTGGAGGAGAGCAGGGACCCCAATAGGGGCTGATGAGCCCGATTTGTTGAAAGTTGTGTCCTACATCAATGTGGGTGGTGCGTAATTCCCATTAATTTGTATCGGAATAGGTAGGACTAAGAAAAAAATATATTTTTTTTTAATATGAAACCGTGCGATCCTTATTTAGTTATTTTTTGCTATATTTAGTTTGATCTTTACATATTTGTTGACAGTATAATTTCTTTAAAGATGACCAAGGATTTGGCTCCACTTCAGCCTCTGAGAAAATCTTTATTTCTTTTCTTAACGACTCATATTTGACAATCTAAGACAGGTACTGACTGCCCAATCAATCATTTTTTTTTTTTTTAATTATCATTGATTTTCTTTCCATTTTTTTTGGCTTGCAGTGCCACAACAGGGTAATGTTTAAACAATTTCTTCAAGCCAATGCTCTCCAGTATCTACAGATCGACAGTTGCAGATTGGGAAGTGTCAATGAAAACCTGTCTGTGCTGCTGATGGCAAAGAAGTTCAATAGTAAGATTATGATTACACTACATATCAGAAACAACGGGTCACTCACTGACAACAACAAAAAGGGACGTTGGTAGAAAGAGATGGCAAATTGTTGAATCTGTATTAGCCTCTGCCAAACAGGTTAATGCAATTCAAAGCATTCTACGGTATGTTCTGCACTGGGAATTGTGTAACCACAATGAATATTTACCAGGAAGTAATATATTGAGGTACTTCTTGTTTTCAAGAATGTCCTTGGCACAGAGTTATGTTAATACATGGTTGCATTAAATGTACAGTGGTAATACATTACATCTACAGACATTTCATGGACAGTTAATTGATAATATGATTATGGGCTTATGTAACAGCTACAGACAAGTTAAAATGGTATTAGAAGAGGTACGACACGTCTGCATTGTGTTATGTTAGAAGACTTTACCCAACCTAGTAATGAGCAGCAAAAGGCAGCAAACAGCCGACACCCTTTATCTGCCGCCAAAGGATGTCTGCCTTTGGGGCAACGCAGATTTAGGCTGAAGGGGTTCAGAATGAATTCAGCTGGGCTTTGAAATTCCTTTGTCCAGTCAGAAACACTGCAGGGGTGGGGCTGACAAAACACATAGCAGCAAGAAATAACAGATATTAACCCTTAGGACGCTGGTTATGTGCAGAGGGGAGCAGTTCTTGGGGGAAACCCTTTTAGACATCAGCCTTTGGGGCGAGACAGGTGTAGGCAGTAATTTAATTTCCATAACACATGCCCCTCTGAGATATAGCTCATTGGTTACATCATAATGTACATAAGGGGAAAAAAATAATGTACATAAGGGGGGGAATAAAAGATCAGTGCGTCATAAAAAAAACCTCTGTGGTAATATAAAATTTGTATCAGAAATCGCTGCTCTCTTGATTGTATATATGAGCTTCTCCTCTCAAAGTTCATTATCCTTCCATTTGGAATGATTCCAGTATCATTTAATTTGTGAGTATTTAGTTTAATGTTCTGGTAGATATATCGCTCACCATCAGGCATGTACTGGAGTCGATTGGGCCACAGAACGAACACCGCTGCCTGATGTGCAAAGCGCACATGGGCTGAAAGGCAGGTGGGGGGGGGGGGGGGTGTGGAGGAGAGAGGAAAAGTGAGAAACAGCAGGGGTCATTCACAGACATAAAAAAATGACTTCAGTAGCAAAAGATTGCAAATTGTTGAATTGGTCATAGCCTCTGCCAAATGTCCTAATGGGATTCACAGTATTTTACAGTATGTTCTGCACTTGGAGTTTTGTAATCACAATGAACAAACACAGATTACTGCTCTCTGTACAATGAGGTTTCATGTGCAGCAGTGGTAAACATGATATATTTCAAGGACGGTCCTTGAGCTTTCCAGTGGGCTGCACATTCCATGTCTCTGTGTGTGCCCCCGAGTCGCCTGTTGCCCATCAATGACATACAGTATTGATAAGGCAAGTAAAAACATTTTGGACCCTAACCAGACTGTTAACCCATTCAGTTCCACAAAGGCTATGCCCACATGGCTCTAAAGAGGTCAAACGGATCATTGTTTGAAAGAGTGCAGGAAATGTTTGTTATTCATTATTATAATAATCAAGGAAAGTGGTTTTATACTGTGCTGTATAAATCCAGGTGTGCATAAAACATGGCACCTTTTGGCAAGTTGCATATAATTTAGAAGTCAAAGTTAGCTGGGTGGGGGATCACTAACTTTGACTTCTAAATTATATGCAACTCACCAAAAGGTGCCATGTTGTATGCACACCGTGTCACATTCCAGTGCAACATTCTCAGAGGCAGGTGGTAAAAAATAAGGCATTTATTGAATTTGATTCAAATGAAGAGAAAACTTACAAAAATGGGTAGACATTAATAACACCTCGTGTATTAAATGTTTTTCATGCCACTGAGACTCAGAGGCCAGTTTTTTTTTTTTTTAAAGAATATTCATCTTATATAATATTGTATGGCTCAAGCCTATAATTGTGGGGGCCGTAGGTACCTCCCACAATAACTTTAAATTCCGGCCTGTCGCCCATTCTCAGTCCATTTCCCAATCCTCAGTCCGTTTCGATTATCAGTGACCACAATCCTCCCACCTCCTTTTTTTCATTCTAAACCTTCTAGGATAGGCCCCATTTTCAGACCGAAATTGTTTAATGTCCAGGGAAAAATCCACTTCATATTCATCACATGCCCGCACACGTTATGTATTACTTTTATAAAAATATTTATTAAAAAGGCAGGAAGCGCACCCACAATAGGTATTTATTTCACTTCTTAAAATGTTTTGTTTAAAATGACTTTTTTGCTTTCAGTTCCCGTCTGTCCGCATGCTGGAGGAGTTGGGCTTTGTGAACTGGTACAACATTTGATAATATTCGATTATGTTTCAGTTTCACAAAGTTTGGAAAACAGGTTAGTGTTTTTGTAACAGAATGTAATGAAAAAAAATGCAATACACATCTCTACCCCTTACCAAAGTAGTAATTAATAAAATAATTGTCAATGCGCTTCATCTTTCTAAAACTTCCAGTCTACAAAACAATTGTTTTCTTTATTTTGGTTTCATTTTGAGGGGGATGCTATGGGTCTAGACTTGGGGAAACCAATTTGCTTTAATCGTTCATAAATCGTTGTTTGCAGTAATAGTATGCAAGGTAAAATTGACTATTTCTGTCCAGTGAAATGCCTCTAATAACTATTGAAGTAGCTGAATACAAGAGACATTCTGGATATATGCTGCTTATTTCTAACCTTTGGAATTCTCCAGTAAACGTATATATTTAGATTTTCCTGGATTATATATCAGTCTTAAATGTAAAGTGGTCAGTTTGATTGCTGATAAGAATGGTAGATCTGCTTTTTTCCCAGTCTCCTGGGTGACAAAGGGGTAACTATGTTTATACCCCAATAACTTGCAATGTAAGGTTTTTTTTTTTTTCTGTGAACTTTTTCCAATTCGTAGTGACTTTAAAAAAGGACTGATTGTCATGGCAAGCTGTTTTGATTCTAGTCTGATTCTGCATCTGGATTCAGACAGTTCTCCCAGGGAAGGTCCAACAAAGCTCTCTAGACATCTGCACTCACAAGCTTTGACCGACACGTCTTCACCCCTCAGAGATTTTACCTTTTTTTCTAACACTCTTATTCCAGAATTGACCACATTTTTCACCCCCTACTGCAGAGCTCTATCATTTCAAATTGTTCTTGGTCAGAGCATGCGTTGTCACTGAATTTTTATGGCCAATCTGCTCTGCAATTCCTGCTTGGTGGAGGCTCAATTACCCTTTGTTAAATATCCCAGAAATAATACACATTGCTACTAATTCGAAGGATAATATTTGAAGTTAATGCAACTTTTAAAATTTTCCCTGGCTGGTTCCCAAATCTGTTATATGTGAACAGTGTACAAGTTTTAGTTTGGTCCTGTAAAGAAATCGGTCCCAACTCATTTAATAACCAGCTTTCTTCTCTAGACAATCAGAAAACCGATATCTTCGTCTAGAATACAAACTATTAAACTTGGGTCTGAAGAACTAACCTAAGCGTCAGTTTGCTAGATTTCTAGAACATAACCGCAAATAAAATCTGAATATGGAGACACTTCGGTAGGCTAGAATGGTCACCCCGTATTTATTTTGCAGATTTCAGAGGCCAGGAAAATAAGTGAACCAATGTTCACCAAGGAATTTAGGCATGTCTAGAAAAATGTGTTTCTTGAATAAGCCATATATCACCCAAATTAAACATCTCAAGGTTATTAATTTCATATTTTTCTTATATAGCCCTTAAAGTATAGACAGATATGCATTCTGTAACATTTTGAAGCAGAGGGGTTTAAAAATGGTGTACTGTAGATTGCGGCTAGAGCTCCAACCCATACCATAGAAATCAGTGAATCTGCTTTATGAAACTATGCTTTAAAAGTAAACGGATTGCACGTTACAATCTGTAGAGCACAGAGGTCAATCATGGGTATATAATAAAAGGAACTTGAAACATTCCATATTAAAATGTCAAAAGGGACAGAATATTATCTGCATAAATGAAAATTGTCCTGGAACAGGATTGTCTATTTCTGTTTCTCCCCCCCGCCCCCTTTATTGCAGCTGTCTACTAGCCTTTATTTGGATGTAAGCTTTCCCTGCAGCTATCACTCCTACTGCAGGTGGGAATGGATACATTTAGACACTTCCCAATTCTCCAGCCTGCTAGAAGTTGGTTGCCTTGACAACCCCTTTAATTCCCCTGGCTAAATGGACTTTTCCATACTCCCCTGTCTGTTTTCACAGGTAGCTTAGCCCTGTCCCTATTCCTGTGTGATAAACATTACACACTTCCTTTCTTATCCAGCTACTGAGTACAACCATTTTTACTTACTCCCTTGCAAAGCAATCCGTTTGACCGTCCCTTGATACAGAAGCACTTCACATAGAGAAGCACTCTCCAAACAACAACACCCACAAGAACCCTTTCATTTCTGTAACTCCTTCAATAAAGTTAAGAAAAGACAAAAAGACTTGTGCTTTCAAAGGGGGATGAGTTCAGCTATCTGGCAATACTTATATCTACAGTAGCATATACCCTGTGGCTACAGAATAAAAATAAGAAGAGTGCCAGTATAGAAGGCGTTGTTACTACGCTCCTTTCTATATTCCCCTTCATTAGCAAATAAGCAAATAAGCACAACAGACCTCTCTCTGTTTCAGGATGTGCGAGTACGTAGATCACCTGCACGAGCACTTTAAATACCCCGTGTCAATCAAGGGTGCTGCTTACATGCTTCCTAAGGTAAGTGTAAATATGAAATACATCTGTAAAGTGTGTTAATCTCTGTGTTACAAAGACCCACCGAAAAACTTTCATAATAGAGCTAAAATAGATTGTTACATTAACACAGACATTTGGAGCGACCATTAGGATCAACATGAAAGGCTTTAGTTGCAGAACACTTCTGGAAAAGAAATCGCCTGTCCAAAATTAGGTATTTTATATAGTATTAAGTATGCAGAGGTTTACACAGTTATACAGACAGAAGGAATCCCATACCCTGAAGAGATTGCCATCTAATTTTTGGGGCCCAACGTCACGTGTAGTTGGTGGCAGGTTGAACACAAATCTTGCCGCAGATAACAACTTAGCCACGCTCTGCATTTAGAACAGCGAAATAATATGAACATGAAAATACTTTTACCGAAATCTTTTATTTTAACATGTCATATATAATTTAGGATGGTGACAGTTCATTCAGCAGGTATGTTACGTTGATCTTTGTAATAGATATTAGGAGTTCCAAAAGGTGTTTGCTTATATACAGCTATTGAATGTATACAAATTCTAATGAGTTTTTCTAGGACCAAGTTGTGTTGTAGCAGATAAAGCAAAACAGATTTAGAAAGATTTTTTGCCACATGCCATTATTGACCCATTGAAAACCAATACAAACTCAATTTATTGCCATTTAAAACTATTCATCTTGTGTCCCAAGGATCCTGGATATTCCACAGAAATGAAAGAAGAGTCCGTGGTACAGTATCAGTTCCCCAATGGACATGTTTGGCAGCAGCTAATTTTGGAGAAAAAGGTGCAGCTATAGAACAGTTCCAAGTAATGTTACAATGAAAGTTTGGTTAAACGATGGATAAACCAACAGTTTTACCCCAATTTTAAGGATTTTGAAATTAAATTCTATCAGCACACACGATAATGGTGTTCTATGAAAACCAATTGTTTATGTAACAGAATTCATCCTTGTAATAAAACCAGCATAAGTCACAATGCAGGAAATTTACCAACATATCTTGCATATTCTGTCATTACTGAATAAGCATTGGAAGCTAAACAACAAGCACTGTTACGCTTTCTACAGGATTCATTTGCTTTATTTTTGATGCTGTAGTACTATCTGATTTGTAGATGCTTTGGGAGTGTATAAAATGTCCAGTCTTAAATCATGCTATACCAACTTAAATTTTTTAGGTTTTTTTTGACAAAAATAAAACTACTGGATACATGCAGTGATTTCTTGAGGGTTTTTTTTTTAAGCCATTTTGGAAGGTTTACACTTTTGAGCAATATCTAGTTTCAAAACACATAATAATAGATACTCTCTCATTACAAGAGAGTCAGGCATGTTTTATGATAGTTTTCTATAGATTAAATTATATTGTTCTGCGCTTTTCTTCATGTGTATGGAAGATAATTATATTTTAAAAGCTTTGTACGATGTCATTTTAGCTATACAGCCCATGTAAGCAGTTGAGACGGATGGCGTGTCCCATTTTCCTTACTCCAAAGGAAATGCCTGTCTTTAAAAAGGCACCAATTTCAGCATATTGAAAATAAATAGCATTAAACGGCAGCGGTTTTAACATATTCCAAAATAATTTCAGTGTTTGCATCTATTTTATATTAAGCCTTGCACCAGTCTAGATATAAACACTTTATATACTGTACCAACCTGCATAACATACCACTGAATGCTCAGCAAAAAATGAATTAAATAGTTGAAAGCGATGTAGATTTATTTTGCTGAACTTATGACACTGGTACAAAAAATGTTTCACACAGCCATTTCCATTTTAATAGTGGGATGAGGGTCGTAGCCTTCAATCTGAAAATCATCTGCTTTGAAATCATTGATGTTCTCCACTGTGCGGAGAATTTTCAGTTTGGGGAATGGTCTAGGTTCTCGTTGAAGCTGGGGAAAAAACGAAAAAACATAATACGATCTGAAAGCCTTAAACTTGTTTCAATTATGTGAAGTACTGTACAATGCATACGTTTTGCTGAAATTGTGAAAGTTCAAGTCCCTCACGTGGTACTTAAACCCTAATGTCTGCAACACATTGCAACAAAAAAAAAAGACCAGTGCTATAAATTAGGGTACAATAGGAGTTATGCATCTAAAACGGTGCAAAACAAATAAATGCAACAAAACAAAATCTAATGGGATATTTTGACGAAATAAAGGTCGTTATTTTTGCAGCTGGGAAAATAAACTTTGGGAAATTACCCCTTATGTGCAAGTTCTACTCTGCTATATACTGTTTTGTGATAACATCACAAACACGCTAAGGAATCACTTATTCATGCGTTATAACAAAGTCAGATCCTAGCGATAAGAATAGCAGAGGCTTCAAACAACCAAGCCTCTACTAACCACCCAATTCTTCCAGGAGACCAGAGTCTCCACCTGGTTATGGTGACAAGAAATAACCGATTTTAAGATTGATAAGAAAAAAATAAAAGCACAGTGGAGCCAACACTACAGGAATAAAAAACATTTTAGAAAGTACAATTTAATTTAAAAAGAAAAAACAAGACGAGTAAATCTCTCAGTTGGGCCTTCAACCGAGGCTACTCAGAACACTTAAAATGACAGTATAGCAATAGAGCTGAATCAGTCGTCTAATTGATGTGGAACTTACTATATTTATTAATCGTGTATTTATAGCAGAAATCATCCTGTTAATCTTTTTGTGGCGGATTTGAACCGTGGTAATTTCAGCTCCAGGACTAGGGTGACCAGATTTTGAAAATGAAAAACCGGGACACGGTTTTTTTTTTTTTTTTTTTTTTTTTTACACATTAACAGTTTATTGTATTACACTTATACTTTACTATCATTAGTCCTTGTTACATAGTTACGTGTGTGCGTGCGATGACCTCACTAATCGAGAAAAAAAAAAAGCCAGATGTGAATGATTCTGAACCCATTAACCAGTGTCAGGACGCCCCCTCTTCACAATTTCTAAAGCAGCAATCCCGTCTGGGATCTTACCTGATCAGCAGTCCCTCAAGGTACTATACTGGAGGTGTTCCCTACCTGTCTTCCAAGGTCTCACTTGTGAAACTTGAGTCAGATCTGGAAAAAAGCAGTTTAGGTTATTTCGGTGTAGGTATACGGCAGTTAAGATAAGACAGAGAGAGTGGGTGACAGAGTGAGACAGAGACACACACACAGTGAGAGAGAGACAGAGAGACACACAGTGAGAGAGACACACACACACAGAGAGTGAGACAGACACACATACAGAGAGAGAGACACACACACACACACACACAGAGTGAGAGAGAGACACAGAGTGAGAGAGACACACACAGAGTGAGACACACACAGAGTGTGAGTGGGTGAGAGGGTGGTTGACTGACTGACACGTGGGTGGGTGACTGACTCTTGGGTGGGCGCCCTAACTCACTGGCGCCCTCCCCCCCTGTTGGTGTCCCTGTCCCCCATTCTCGCTCTAATTGCTTCCCCCCCATTCTCTCTCCCTTCCCTCCCCCCATTCTCTCTCCCTTCCCTCCCCCCATTCTCTCTCCCTTCCCTCCCCCCATTCTGTCTCCCTTCCCTCTCCACCCCCATTCTCCCAATCCCTCTATTCTCTCTCTCTCCACAGCCAGATACACACACACACACACACACACACACACACACACACACACACACACACACACACACACACACACACACACTGGAGTACAGAGGCAGCGACGAGCAGGTGGCTCCCCGCCTCGCCCTGCATCCACCGCCTGCCCATCTCCCCCACCAAGGGGACAGGAGGGAAGAGACTCAAAAGGTACAAACCCCGCCCCCCCCCAGCCCATCACCCCCGGGCGGGCAGCCAAGGGTTCCCTGGGCAGAAGGTGAAGACACCGCGCAGCCGACAGAGGAGCGGGAAGAGAGACACACCACTCACCGTGTGCTCTGCAGAAGGAAGCGGAAGCGCCGCCCCCGGCTTCCTCTGACCTGCAGCCAATCCCCTGCGGCCCGGCCGGCATTCTAAGTCCCGCCCCCGGCATCCATTCATACTGCATAGAAGGAAAAAAAAAAAAAACCTGCTCCTGCACGGCGGCATCCTCATCCCGCTGCATACCGGGACCAGGGCCAAAACCCGGGACAGAACACAAAAAAACGGGACCGTCCCAGAAAAACCGGGACGCCTGGTCACCCTATCCAGGACCCCTCTACCCCCCTGGTTTCGGAGATACACACCAGTGAAGTGAGTGGAGTCTCTGCCACTCTAGGGCAAACAAAACAGCCGTTCAATTCTCCATGTCACTCAGGCCCTATAGGAAGCCACAATGTCGCCTGTTGAAGCTTGCTATTGGACAACCATTTAAACCCCTTGTAGAAACCAGTTAGTGATACTGGTAACTTCACCAGTAAGCACCCCATAACCATCCATTAAAAAAAAAATAATAATTAAGAAGGGGGTGGGTGGGAGTTTGCCATCTTAATATACACAGGCTGCTGTTTCAACATTACTTGCAAGGTCACAGTACAGGTATACCTCCAATACATACATCATGTGTACTATCAATTGTAATAACCATTTACAAACTAGCGATTTCAAAGTTGCTTGCTCCTACAGCTTCTTTGGCACGGCTTGAAGTGAATGGGATGTGATAAATATGTTCTGCATTTAAAAATAAATAAATATATATAAAAATATAACAAACAGCGCAAACCAATACAATGTTTTTAAAATAATAAACACTGGTGTGAATAAATAGTCCAATTGTCCAACTGTAGAGGATGGGGGTTTAGTATATCTAAAAATAAAGAGAAGAAGCCAATATGGTGAAGTAAGTATATTCAGGACTTTCACAGCATATTGTAATGATTTTTTCCAAAACTGTATACTTGAATGTACATTTTATGTGGCGATTGGGACCATACGACCAGTATAATATTTGCATCTGGAAAGAAAACAGAACTGCGCAGAAAATTAACCCTTAGCACAGGGAACACACAAAAAACTAGAATTAACCTAAATTCTCCCTGCAGCTAGATACATAGCTACATATATGTATATGAAAGAAAAAATACAAAAGTGCGCAAAAGTACAACTCAACTTGAAAAATATATTTTTTTAGATGTAATGGATGCTGCTACAATGTGTAGGACACACACGATGCCAAAATATATCTTATACTATATTAGTGAAAGCACTGTATGCCTGTCTGGATGTCTGGTGTCCCTAGGGGAAATCTCATTGGTCCCTTGGGCCGCCCGCCCCCGCACACCTCATTGGCCTGAGGCGGAGTGACGGGCCAAACACACACTAGGTGGGGAGGTGGGTGTTTTCAGCGGTGCGCAAACTGTGGGGCGCACGATTATGTAGGGGGGGCGCGAGCAGCTTGCAGGGAAACCTGGGGGCGGCCAGAGCTGTGCACGGGCGCTCGTGCTGCTGCTTCTATGTCTGTGTCTTGCAGAGGGGGCGGGGCCAGAAGCTCCGTCTGCTGCTGCTTCTATGTCTGTGTCTTGCAGAGGGGGCGGGGCCAGAAGCTCCGTGCTGCTGCTGCTTCTATGTCTGTGTCTTGCAGAGGGGGCGGGGCCAGAAGCTCCGTGCTGCTGCTTCTATGTCTGTGTCTTGGCAGAGGGGGCGGGGCCAGGAGATCCGTGCTGCTGCTTCTATGTCTGTGTCTTGCAGAGGGGGCGGGGCTTCTCTCTGCACACAGACAAGCCCTCCTTCTCTTCCTGTCTGCTTCCCGTTTTCAGCAGCATGGGGGGGTTGGGGGATCGGAGCATGTCGCCCCCCCAGGTGAAATTGTGGACTGATTGTGTGTGTGTTGGTGTTGGTGGTGGGGGGGATTGAGTGTGTGTGTGTGTGTGTAGTGTGTGTGTGGGGGGGGGGATTGAGTGTGTGGGGGGGGGGATTAAGTGTGTGTGGTGTGTGGGGGGGATTGAGTGTGTGTGGGGGGGGGGATTGAGGTGTGTGTGGGGGGGGGGATTGAGTGTGTGGGGGGGGGATTGAGTGTGTGGGGGGGGGGGATTGAGTGTGTGGGGGGGGGGGGATTGAGTGTGTGTGGGGGGGGGGGGATTGAGTGTGTGGGGGGGGGATTGAGTGTGTGGGGGGGATTGAGTTCCCCCCCTCCCTGCCCTTTGCCCCCCCCCTTTCCACTCCATGCCCCCTGCCCTTCCACGCCCGGGCAACGCCGGGTATATCAGCTAGTATAAAAATATAACAAACAGCGCAAACCAATACAATGTGTGTTTAAAATAATAAACAGTGGTGTAAATAAATAGTCCAATTGTCCAACTGTAGAGGATGAGGGTTTAGTACAGGCCTGCACAACTCGTAAAGCGAGAAGGGCCGAAATGCTCCAAGGAAAAAAAATTTGGGCCGCACGGGTAAAATCATCATCATCATCATCTCTCCTCCAGCACCTCATCATCATCCTCATATCTCCCCCAGAACCCCTCACTATCAACCTTTGCGATACTCCCCATCTATCTCTCATACCCCCATCTCTCACCCTCATACATAATACTCTCTCTCCACAAACACACAATACCCCACTGCACACCACACACATCCCACCCCCCCTGCACCTCACATCCTTCTCTCCCCCCTGCACCTCACACCACTCTCCCGCCCTGCACCTCACACCACTCTCCCCCCCTGCACCTCACACCACTCTCCCCCCCCTGCACCTCACACCACTCTCCCCCCCCTGCACCTCACACCACTCTCCCCCCCCTACACCTCACATCACTCTCCCCCCCCTACACCTCACATCACTCTCCCCCCCCTGCACCTCCAACCACCCTCCCCTGCACCTCCAATGACCCTGCACCTCCAATGACCTCCCCCCCATAACCTCCAATCACCCCCCCTGCACCTCCAATCACCCCCCCCCCTGCACCTCCAATCACCCCCCCCTGCACCTCCAATCACCCCCCCCCTGCACCTCCAATCACCCCCCCCTGCACCTCCAAAGACCCCCCCTGCACCTCCAAAGACCCCCCCTGCACCTCCAAAGACCCCCCCTGCACCTCCAATGGGTGGGTGGGGCGGGGGGGTGACTGGGTGGGTGGGGCGGGGGGTGACTGGATGGGTGGGTTGGGCGGTGACTGACACTGACTGGGGGTGGGGGGTGACTGACACTGACTGGGGGTAGTGGAAGCTTTGGGGAGGTGGCAGGGTGGGTGGGAGGCACGTGGCGAGGTGTCCCCCAGCGGGCGCCCCAGGGGACAGTCAGCCCCGCCGTGGCCGCCACTGCCCTGCTCCCCTCGACGGCATGAAGCTTGTGGTCAGGCGGGCAGACCGGAGCACCACCACCACTGCCCCGTGACCATCTCCAACCCCGCGCGGGGATCGGCGGGAAGTCGGGGTAAGCAGGGATAGAAGGGGGGACACCCCGCTACCATCTCCTGCCCCGCGCGGGGATCAGAGGGAAGCCGGGGACAGGGACAGAAGGGGGGACACCCCGCTACCATCTCCTGCCCCTCACGGGGATCGCACGGGAAGTCGGGGTAAGCGGGGACAGGGACAGAAGGGGGGACACCCCACTACCATCTCCTGCCCTGCGTGGGAAGCGGGGAGTAAGGGGGAATCGCAGGGAAGGAGCAGAGGAGCCGCAGCATGCAGAGATTGGAGAGTACTTACCCTCCAATAGATCTCCGGCCAGAAAGAATGGCCGCTCGTTGGGGGCGGGCTCATATAGAGCGTGGCCGCGCGCCCACAAAGCCTGGGAGCGCGCGCCAATCAGCAGTCAGGTAGGGGGAATTTTTTTTCTTCAGCGCGAGCAGGGAAATTTAAAAAAAACAAGCACGTGTTCTGCTTGGGCCCAATATTTACTCGCCCGGGGTTAAATCCACCCGCCCCGGGCGTGTAAACGTATAGGATTGTCGAACAGTGTGTGTGTGTGTGTGAGTGTGATATATATACACACACACACACACATATATATACAGTGTTCGACAAACTTATACATTTGCTCGCCCCGGGCGAGTGGATTTAACCCCCGGGCGAGTAAATATTGGCCCAAGCAGCACACGTTTGGTACCAGGTGGCGAGTAGATTTTTTTGTGTGGCGAGTAGATTTTTTGGTGATTTGTCAACCACTGCATATATATATACACACACACACACACACACACACACACACACACACACACACACACACACACACACACACACACACACACACACACACACACACACACACACACACACACACACACACACACACACACACACACACACACACACACACACATATATACACACACACACACATATATACACACACACGTAGAGGTATCAGTACCGTGTTAGCCGAGCTTCAATAATCAAAAAAATTAAAAAATAAATAGATTATACCGTTCTGTGGCTAACGAAATGCTTTTATTTGTGTGAGCTTTCGAGATACACTGATCTCTTCTTCCGGCGATGTTACAATGAATGAAGCAAAAGGTAAACTTAAAAACAGTGTCTCTTGGAATGTTATCTGTGCTGTTCCTTCCCCCGGTGTGGATGTGTTTTATGGCTAGAGGTGTTAAATGGTTACTGAAAGCAAGTGAAGAAAGAGTGTGTATGTGTATCAGTGTGAATAAAAATGAATGGAGAGCCCACGGTATATACAGTGCTTAACACAAGGTGTGTGTGGAGTGGGACTGGATATAAATGATGTGGGTGGGTGTGGAAATGTGAGAGTTAGTAGCACAACTAAAAGTGTGTGTGGATACTTAGTGGTCCCTATTGGTGTATAGGGATGGAAAAACAAGGAGTATTAGTATGTGTGAGAGACAGCTGTGTGTGCATACATATAGCACAGTATGTACAGACATGGCCTTTAGCGCTTATGGGACGAGAGTTCACTACTGTCAGTAATGACTCATAAAATTTCGATCTCTGTTTAGGCCACTGCTAAGTGTCCCGAACAGTTGCATAAATTTGTATTCATGCAACCGTCTCTCTTTCGGGGTTTTAAGATTACCTTTGAGTATGGCAACCCTCAGATCGTTCATCTTATGGCCAGAGTCAGAGAAATGTTCGCCAACAGGACTGTCTCTTGTACCGCGTGTGATGCTGAATATATGCACATATATATGTGTATGTGTATATATACACATACACACCCCTACACCATGTGGGAGTTGAATATGAATATATTTGATATAATACACATGCAGGAATTGAACCATTAGCAATAAAGCATTGAATGTTTAAAGAAGAAAAATTCCCACATGGTGTAGGGGGATGCGTTTGTCTCATGTGATCTTGAACACCAATAAATACCATGGAACCAGATACCAGTGTGATTCACTGACTTGGGCTAAAGAAAGGTGTCAGTCTGGACCATCCTTCTATCCAGAGGATCCATGCTGACTGGAGGTGCTGCAACCAATTAACAGCGGTAACTTGTGAACCTGTCCTGATTCCCCACAGCACCGCGGAAGTGCTCAGCACTCCTGTTACCTCGCAGGTACGCACCACACCACAGTATAGTACAAATGGAGTAGCAGACTTAATCTAACTTAGGGAGGGGGTAAACGGACTACACTTTATTCAGGCATCTTTATTCTATTATTCAAGCTGGGATGTTTGTGTGGCTCAGTGCAGTCACATGTGCGGGCTCGGCTCTTACCTTCTCCGGCGGCAGCTCTGCGACGTCAAATGGCATTGGCATGACCACGTCACCAGGGTCCCGTTATCTTGGCAACGAGGTGCCATTTGATGTCACAGAGCCATAATGATGTGGGGAGATACCGGAGGAGAAGGTAAGAGTGTTACAGAGGCCCCACCCTCCATGGTAATCAGTTTCATTGTTGTGGGGGGAGAGCACGGGGCCTCTAACTGCTGAGCTTGGTGTAGTGGCACCGACTGCAGGAGCACAACAGTCTACACTTGAATACAATCATGGATTTGAATCCATAAGTAAGTCACATTTTACTTTCAATTGTTCGAATAGAACTTCTAGGAACAAAAAAAAAAAGCAGAGTGTGTTCGATCCAAATAAAAGAGCTATACACTGAGGACTCAGAAGATCTCAAAATGCATTTTTTTCGCCTAGATAAATATATAGCTCAGTACCTGCGGATCTGGTGGGACATTGTGACGCTACAAAACGATCGCAAAAGTAAGCGCATTCCGAGAGGACTGCGTATGACCAAGGCACGGTTTTGAGGACCGTGAGTTTGAAGCACAATGCAGCTTGACACTTGATGAACGTTCATTTAAATTAATGGACTTGACAATTCAACACAATGAAAGACAAATAGATTGCTGAAAAAGAAGTTACGGATTTAGAAGCACATATACACTTGAAAAAAAAACAATATCAATGAGACAGAATAAATGAGAGACGGGCTTGATTATGCGCACAACCAGGTCTATATGTTGAGGAAAACACCCTTTAAGAAATCTCCATATAATAAATTCAATAGGAGGACATCACGACTGGCTAAGTCCATCCTGAAAAAGATCACCAATAGGAACATACAATACTGGTAGTTGCTCAGACACAGATACACCTGACTATGACCATTTCTCTCACAGTGTCCTTTTCAGGGAACTAATCTAATGCCTCTTCAGCTGACGAGGCTCAGTTCCCCAGAAGGATCTTTTGGAGTCGAGGTTAGGATTCTTCATCCAATCGTTATTCAAAAGACAGAGAAAATCTGGACACAATAGGAAGAGGAAAGCATTGGGAGTTGAAGAAAAGGAGAAAATATTGAGGGTACTAATGTTATTAATATCTTGGACTTTACATTAATGCAACCAGAATTACAGGTTTTTAACTATGGACTTTTCTTTTTGCACCAAACAAAAAAACGTTAATCTCTTTAATTACCATTATAGATATTAATACACAAATTAATCGTTCCTGGCGCTGTGAATAAAGTCCAAAAATACCGTGAACCAACAAGGCAGTCTCTAGTATAGGCTTCCTTAGGCAGGTTGGTGGTCTTTATAGTGATATTTCAGACAGGGGAGTTGTAGTCCTTAGGAATGATGTTTAGCTGTTTCTGAAATAACAGAAAAGACAACAGGGCACACCAATTGCGTAGTGTGTTTCTTCAATTGTCTCCCTATCTAAAATCCTATAATCCTACTTACAGGATATGGGCTAGCAACATTCAGTTGAGAGAATCTGTGACATCCGTCCCTTTCCTTCAGATCATCTCACGGATCCCACGTGGTCTGGTCTGCTGGAATCTCCCTCACTCAGTGTCGATTTTTCACTCCAACACTCCCACAGGTTCAAGAGTGGGAGGGGGGGGGGAGGGGGTGGAAATTAAACAATACTAGTGTGATATCGTACAGGATTTAATAGCTCAAGAAAAAAATTTTAAATCACACTTACATAAATACAGGGTATCAAATACCGCACAAACTGCCGTCCGCAACCTGCACTGCTCCTATAGACTGCCGAGGAGAGAATCGCCGCACGCTACACTCGATACCGGAACCTCGAGTGACGTCAGCGATGCCGCAAACCGGAAACTGGAACTCTCCTCGCGTCAGGAACTACGGGTGCTCAGACGTTCCAAATCACTAAGCTCCTCCTCCCTACGCGTTTCGTGACCCGTTGTCACTTCGTCAGGGGATAATGGAGCTTAGTGGATAGGTTTTTTATATACAATCCTAAATGGAAGGACCTTCCTATAAAGGGATGGGCTAGGCATTTAAAGCTGTACACTATATGATTCTACAATTGATTGAAAAGTAAAACGGGATCAAATAATGGTGCCTACAACTACTATACCTAAAATTCATCAATAGTATAAACAAAAGGGGGAAGAATATTAAGGAGGGATACCTTAAATTACTCCTGTGGCCTTTAAAATGAATAATTAAAAAGTTACACTTAATTTGGACAAATATATCAACTAAATTAAAACATTACATATATATAGAAAAATTAAAAATTAATTGATAATATTGAATGTAGATATGGAGAATTGTACATTACGGTCAATAACATTTAAACAATTCAAAAACAGTTATATGGAATTGTACACTATTACCTATATACTAAGACATTTACAAATGGTTATTGAAACATTGTCCCCCCACGGCCTGAATATCGATTTTGACTTAGCGGCCTTTTTAAAAGATTCCTAAAACCAGGCCATTAATAATGTTTTAGCGATTTACTGGTGTCTTTTAACCTTTTTCAATAACCATTTGTAAATGTCTTAGTATATAGGTAATAGTGTACAATTCCATATAACTGTTTTTGAATTGTTTAAATGTTATTGACAGTAATGTACAATTCTCCATATCTACATTCAATATTATCAATTAATTTTTAATTTTTCTATATATATGTAATGTTTTAATTTAGTTGATATATTTGTCCAAATTAAGTGTAACTTTTTAATTATTCATTTTAAAGGCCACAGGAGTAATTTAAGGTATCCCTCCTTAATATTCTTCCCCCTTTTGTTTATACTATTGATGAATTTTAGGTATAGTAGTTGTAGGCACCATTATTTGATCCCGTTTTACTTTTCAATCAATTGTAGAATCATATAGTGTACAGCTTTAAATGCCTAGCCCATCCCTTTATAGGAAGGTCCTTCCATTTAGGATTGTATATAAAAAACCTATCCACTAAGCTCCATTATCCCCTGACGAAGTGACAACGGGTCACGAAACGCGTAGGGAGGAGGAGCTTAGTGATTTGGAACGTCTGAGCACCCGTAGTTCCTGACGCGAGGAGAGTTCCGGTTTCCAGTTTCCGGTTTGCGGCATCGCTGACGTCACTCGAGGTTCCGGTATCGAGTGTAGCGTGCGGCGATTCTCTCCTCGGCAGTCTATAGGAGCAGTGCAGGTTGCGGACGGCAGTTTGTGCGGTATTTGATACCCTGTATTTATGCAAGTGTGATTTTAACATTTTTTCTTGAGCTATTAAATCCTGTACGATATCACACTAGTATTGTTTAATTTCCACCCCCTCCCCCCCCCCTCCCACTCTTGAACCTGTGGGAGTGTTGGAGTGAAAAATCGACACTGAGTGAGGGAGATTCCAGCAGACCAGACCACGTGGGATCCGTGAGATGATCTGAAGGAAAGGGACGGATGTCACAGATTCTCTCAACTGAATGTTGCTAGCCCATATCCTGTAAGTAGGATTCTAGGATTTTAGATAGGGAGACAATTGAAGAAACACACTACGCAATTGGTGTGCCCTGTTGTCTTTTCTGTTATTTCAGAAACAGCTGAACATCATTCCTAAGGACTACAACTCCCCTGTCTGAAATATCACTATAAAGACCATCAACCTGCCTAAGGAAGCCTATACTAGAGACTGCCTTGTTGGTTCACGGTATTTTTGGACTTTATTCACAGCGCCAGGAACGATTAATTTGTGTATTAGTATTGTTTGTACAGATTTGGAATAATCTGCTGTTTTTTTGTTCCTTAGGCTGCTTTATATTTATATCACATTATTGTCAATCACATTTTTTGATATAACCACCTTCACTTTAATTAGTGTGTAGGCCAGCGCTTTTTAGAGGGCTTATATTGATTTGTTTGTTTACCATTATAGATATATTTATGTACATCAGTAAACTCCCTCTGAAAAGATTTTTCAAATCAGACATCTACTGATTCTGTGGTCACGCATACAACCTGCGGCCGGAGTGATAGTGATGGTTTGCCTGCCCACAATGGGGATGAAGAGACATATTTGAAGTTTATGATCGGCGTAATCTACAGTATCTTGTTGATTTGCTTGACTAAAAACTAGACGAGGAAGAGAAGATTCGGGTCTCGAGCAGATAATTGTTAAATGCCATCTATACAGTATCACTTATTTGAAGTTTGGCTGCAAGAAAACTGCAGCTGAACATAACCTGGCCCCTCTGCCCGACTGCAGTTTCCCCATGCCCAAAAACCATTGCGTTAATCCTACAGGGCCGCACTAGTCTCGAAGAGCTGTGCAGAAAACCGGTCTCTGTCTCCATGACCGCAACATTTAAACTTGCAAGAGATACCGGCACCCCACACAGGGGCCTGTACTCGGGAAGCAAGGGGTCCCCAGACATGAAAATAATGCGGTTCAGCTCCAGAGACTACTTTAATCCTGTGTAATAAAAATAACAAGCTTCATTACTTTAGTGGCTAACCGCCAAGGTAATGAAGGGGGTTAAACAGCAGTACCCAGTTTGTTGGTGGTAGAGGGGGTGGGTTAAGGTTGTAGTTGCCCCAGGGTGGGTGGTTAGGCCTCCCGGGAAGGGTTAACACTTTAATTTCCTTAACGGTTATTATGCTCAGGCTTTTGTTTATGTTTTATTATTTTTGTTATACGCAGCTCTCGGCTAATCTTATTACTGCTTAATTGTGATCAAGTTTCTCAATAGATACATCAAAACAAAAACAGAAAATTGATGCCCAAGTCTGTTCTCCATTGTTAACCTGTAAAATGCCTGTTTATGTCCTTTCCTATACCAACTTAAGCTGGGTTTTATAAACTGCCTCAAGAATATATGATATTTGGAACTGCAAGAAACCTGTGTCGAACCATAATTATTGGAATAGAGAATCTGTATTTTCACAAGGAGATAAATGTTTATTTTCAGTCATTACATATGTATTCAATCGGGTCACTCCATATATGTATTACAGTTGTGTTGCTCCATATATTGTAGCAATGTTAAATATTATAACTTGATAATTTGTGTCACTGTTTACATATAAATATCCCACTCCCCACAACAAGTATGTTTGTTCATTCTCCACTCGTTACTCCTTGAGACAACACCGTTTGGCGTGAAACGCGTGGGATTACCTTTTTGTATTTTTCAGTATGTCCTGAATAAAGTTTTTGCACATTTTTCATACCAATTGAGTTCCCGCAAGATCTGTTGCTGGCTGTGACTGGACATATTGAATTGTTGTTAGCACTGTTCAAAAAGCCTTATTATCCCTTTTAAAGATTAATTAATAAAATAAATTATTGCTGGCACCGCATCACTTGGTCTGTTACGATAACAAGACAATAACAGGAGCAAGCGACACTGAGTAAGTTCTGCAGGGCCTACAACCCAACTACAGAACATGTTTGTGTTAGTCTACCACCTCCAAAACAAGAAACTTACTTGTATCTTTAAAGGATCAATATGATTAAGGTATACATGAGCATCCCCCATGGTGTGTATAAAATCGCCAGGCTGAGGAATCAAAAAAAAATAAATAAATAAAAACACAGGTTGTACATCGAAACAAGAAAAGCACAGGTTATTACAGCAGGTCTAAAGAATAACAGAAAACACATGTATACAGTATGTTCTAACAAATCTGTTTCCTGCACATGTTCCTTCGGGTTGCTGTTAAATGCGCTGCAAAGGAGCAATCAAATTCACAATGAATCATGCAAATCTTATACATTTGTGTGTGCATACTCACACAAAAGTGAATGATACGCCACTGTTACTGCTATGTAAAACTGTAGGGACTGGATTTTATAATTCACCATATTACTTAACAGCAGAGTAACAACTAGTAAACACCGATGTAAATAAGATTGTGGTAATTTAACACTTTCACAATAATTCATTGCCATCTGTTCTAGACATTTACTAGGCTTTATTTAGAAAAAAGGGAAAACAACTAATAACAAGATAAGACAATTGTTGATGTTTTTGATATTTAAAAAGTTCAACATAAAATGAGGAAACTTTTTTTTATGGAAATAAGTGATTTCTAAATAATGAAATTAATTTTCCACATGTAGAAAACGAATGAGAAAAAAAAAAAAAAAAAAAAACAAGAATATGCAAGAACAAAAAACGGAGCAAGATTGCACATTCAATCCATCCTTTCAAGCCCTAAGGTTACAAAAATGATTGTCCCTTTTCCTATCAACCTAGTGTACAGTATGCTTATATACATTACAACAGCATTGAGTCCACTTAGATGAATCATACCTTTAGTCCCGTGACATGTGCAATCATGTAAGTGAGTAAGGCATAACTGGCTATGTTAAAGGGCACTCCCAGGCCCATGTCTCCTGATCGCTGATACAGCTGGCATGACAAGTCTTTGTTGATCACGTAGAACTGGCAGAGGGCATGACATGGGGGCAGCGCCATGAGTGAAATATCTGAGTGGAGAAGAGAAAATCTTAAATATCTTGAGTTCTAGAGGTGCTTTCAACCTTCTCCTTCGTTAGGAGTATGCTTAAAACATCCAGACAGGACACGAGTGCAGACGTGTAGGATAGCTACGACCCATGGGAGCGGAAAAGCCACACCATTTTAAACCTAATCTGAGCCACAGGATTACCTGAAAACCGTAAAATAGGACGGGCGAACCAAATGCACAATAAATGTCAAATTTTTTCAGGTGGGACTCCCGTGCGGCCTCCGCAGTCGAAAATGGCAAAGGCTCCTCGGGAAGTGACATGGAATCTGAGGGGGACGAGGGGACTCAAGGGGGTCTATACACACACAACAAGAACTTATCAAATTTGTCCAGGACATCAAAAAGACACCTTCCAGAAGACGACGCAGAAATCCATGGACCAGATGAGAACGGAAATTACCTCACTGGGGGAGCAGGCGAGCCATGTAGAGGACCACATGGAGGAAGTGTTGCAGTTCCAAACGGTAGCTGATAGGAGCTACTCTCCCTGAATCGGCGGATCGACCAACTAGAGCACGGGAGCGCAATCTTTTTCCCCTGCTGGCTGTCCCCTCTCCTCGCGCCCCCCCCCCCCCCCCCCACTTAACTCAGACGGCCTGGCATCACGTTGCAACGTCACATGACCCCGCTGTGTCACCAGGAGCCGTCTGAATCAAGGTATGGAGAAGTTTACAGAGGACTTGCAGCTTTCCCGGTATTAATTTAAATGCCTTTGGGAAGCGCGCGGGACCTCTGTAAACCCTGTGCCCCCCACAGATAATCTCACGCCCCAGCCCCCTACTTTGCGCACCGCTGAACTAGAGGAAAAGGCAGAGGATGCCAAAATCAGAGCCTTTATCAAGGTGTAGGGTAAAATAGGCATTTAAATACATACCATTTGCACCTTTTGTTGCAGGTCCCATTTTACCTTACACCTTGATAAAGTGCTTGCGCACGAAACGCGTAGGTGCTTTTTCTATCTGCTATCCATTTTTGAGCTGCACAATAAATTATTTTTATTTGGAGTTGTCCTGGATTGCCTTTATTCTCTCTCTGGATATCTTTGCTGTGCTCCGATTCTACAAACCAATTCCTGGATCTTCTACCCAACGGAATGCACGCCCTTGATCTGCTGGACTGACCCGAGAGGGAGGCCAACAGGTAATGGGCTTTATTTAGTCCTAAAAATTGTTACCCTACCCTAATATTATTCCATATATTGTATGCCTTATAGAGGGTATCGTGTGCCATAATTTCTGGTTACCTGATTGACACGGCTAGGGACTTACGCCTCTTTAGTACAAACATACACTGACTGTTTAATTGTGGACAATCAATACAGCATCCTATATTTACATGGATTTATATGGATACTTGAAAAAAAACTTTTTATGAGTGATTGTGATTTTGAGCACCATTATATACCACGTTCCACTGTTTGTAATCTGTATAGCAGCCTGGAAAAGGAGGCAGAAGAGAAGGGTGATAGATACCCTGTCAATTGAATTAGGAAAGAAGTCACCAATCATCAACTTGGAGCCTCAGAGACTAACTTTGACAAAGGTTCTGGAATGTAAGATAAAGCTCAATTCACTCATGACCGATAAAGGCGGAAAAGGCCATATGGTGGTCCCACCAAAAATTATCAGCAGGGCATCAAGCCAGATAGGATCCTAGCTACTACACTGCGCCATAAACAGATGCACACCCAGGTGAGCGTACTGAGGGGCAGGCAGGGGTCCATGATATACGATACATCTAAGATATGTAAGGAATTTAAGGCCTTCTATGAAGCCTCATACACTCTGCCAAAAAGGCCAAACAACCAAGTCCAGAAGAGACAGAGCATTAAGGTGTTCCTGGGATTCCTGTAACCTCAGAACCCCACCAGAAGGCCAGGTGGACCTAGATAGGCCAATATCCACTGAAGAAATAGCGCTGGCCATAAAAATCGCTGAAGAAGGGTAAAGCCCCACGACCAAATGGGTTCACGAACGCATATTATAAAAAGAATGTCGTGCCTTGCTTGCTCCCCACCTGGCCCGACTCTGTAATGAATTATTCGCAGGCTCTGTCCCTTCAGACCTCATGGCCCAGGCGCATGTTGTTATGATTCCCAATGAAGGCTGGGAGGGTGTGGTAGTTATCGGTCCATTTCCTCATTAGATACAGATATTAAGATATATGCTAAGGTGGTTGCCACCAGACTTGACTCAATCCTACCTACAATAATCCCTCCAGACCAGGTGGGATATATTGTAAATAGATAAGTAGGAGATAAAACTAGGAGGCTGGTTGAAGTCCGCCTTTGAAGGTCCTGGCCCATGACGCAGATAAGGCCTTTGATAGGCACCAATGGGACTTCATGTTCGCCACACTCCAACGTTTCGGCTTTGGCTCAAGGCTGATGGAGGGAATAGGAGCCTTCTATAAAAATGTCCCTCAGCCACAATTAAAATTAATGGCACAACATCAGCCTACTTCCCCATTCTTAAGGGTACTAAACAGGGCTACCCCCTTTATTATTTGACCTTTCAATAGAATCTGAGTAAACACATTCGCTCCAACCCTTATAATTCCAGGTGCCAGATAGGCCAGGAGTACAAGCCGTCTGTTTTTGTGGTTGATATTCTGTTAACAATTACAACCCCCCCCCCCCCCGATTTCCTTGCCCAAACGCATAAGCGTTTTACAGGAATTCGGAGACTACTGCAGCTTTAAGATAAACAATACAAAAGCGGAAGCCTTAACCATAAACCTTGCGTCTCGCACTCCCAAACTGTTTAATCTTAAAATGGATTTCAAATGGTGTAAACAGAGTATTAAATACCTAGTAGTCAAGATTACCAGGGAATACGTTCGTTTGTATGATGCCAATCACCCTCCCCTTTTCAAGGCAATTATTATTTTAAAAGACATGAAAGCTTGGATCGAGTTCCCAATTTCATGGATAGGACGCATAAATGTAATCAAGATATTGCCCCACATATTATACCACTTCCACGTATTACCTATTTCAGTAATCCAGGATGGAATTACAACATTTGTATGGAGCAACGTCAATCCAAGAGTTAATAGGAAAATATTCCACTCCAGACTATAAAGGTGGACCAGGCAGCACAACTGGGCCCAGATGGTCATGCGGCACGTAATGTGTGGGTTGAGATGGGTCGAGATTTAAAAAGAGACTTCTGTGGGAATGGGGCCTTGCCTGACATTCCGTGCCTCAAAAAACAGCATAGACCCTCAACACATAGAATTTTCCCTGTCATCTTGCACTTACGCAAGATTTGGGACCTTGTACGGTCCAGGGCCAAACTGATCTCTCTTCCTTCCCCGATGACCCCTGAGGGTGAATCCTGACTTCTCTCCAGGATGCGAAAATAACACTTTATCGAATTGGATGAGAAATTGAATCTCTAGAGTCCAAGATATAATGGCGGGTTTTTCACGGAAATCATTTTCAACTATCTGTGAAAATTTTTTTTTTCAAATACCTGCAAATTAGGAACTTCATAAAACAAAGAATTTAAGATACAGGATATTCCCTATGGTGCCTCTTGAGCACCTTTGTAGACATCCCTTAGATAAAAGTAAACGAACATCGATGATCTACCAAAACTTATTCACAAGTGATGACACTAAAAAGGAGAAATATATGCTTTCTTGGGAAAGGAGTTTGGTCAGAACCTAGAATGCGAAGATTGGCAGGAGACGACAGCCACTAGTTCCCTGTGTACCACAATAAAAAAAAAAAAAATACAAACTGCTCTACCATTGGTATATCACCCCAGCGAGGCTTAATGTCCTATAACCAACATCATCCCCCGTGTGCTGGAGAAACTGCAGTCAGAGATGGATGATTTCTCACATACAGAACTAGATTCACTTTGTTATGTAGATGGAGAGGCTAACGAGCTATATCAAATGACTCCAAGCGAAAATTCTTCGAGTATGGGAACTACTGCTGCTATGATCAGGCATGTAGACTATTGGTTGAACCAGTTATGTGTACATACCTCAACCAAAGGTTGTTTTAAACGACCTTACCACATATGTATGGGATTTGACATCAGGTGTACATTCGCAGTCTGCAGCTATCACCTTCTCTTTTCACCCCACTTTTATTTCTGTACTCCCCCCACCCCATTCTGTTATGTCCATTGTCCCCCCCCCCAAATCTTACATTGTCCATGTTGAACAACGCAAGTAATTGTATGTAGAGTAAAATGTTTCTTGTATATGCCAATAAAATACAATTGTTAAAAAAGCAAAACAAATATCCAGACGGATAAAGCATCACTTTTCTGTACAAAAGCAAAGCTCCATATAGACTGTCTAAATACTCCGAGCAGTATCACAATATCCAGGAGCATGGGCTATTCACTAAAGCCTTCGCTGCATAAACTGTTCTTTATTAGTATATGAAGTAAGGCAAGTATGCATGTCCCAAATGTATTTATTTATATACTTACACTCACTCTCTGCAAGACGCAACAGAAAACACAGGAATTTACATTTTAAGAGCAATTTACTTCTAATGGTCTATTTAAAATTATGATTTCATTAAAAAAAATAATTTTACACCAAATGTATGCGTCCAGCGATTTCAGATCAAAATGTAACAGTTGTATTTACTTATAGAGCTGAAACAGGATATATATTATTCAGTCACTTCATCACTGTTACTGCATTTAGAAAACAAAATAAAACTGTGCACAAATACTCATCTACCTTTGGGATTCCAGCTGCACATAATGATCCTCCTGTCATCAGGATTGGTTTTGATTGTGTCAATCACTCTCTGTAGCTGGTCAACCCCCTGATCTGAATAATCTGAGGACAACAGCATCAAATTGTTAGATTCAAAAAAAGGATTGAAGCAGCGCACAGCCAAATGGAGACGGGGTCTCTTGATGGATCTATGAACTAGTCCCTGCAGCTGATCACACTGTGGCTAACATCCCTCGGGTGGGTGTGAAGAAAAAGTGAGTACTATATGCCTTTAGCCTGATGGCTCGTTTTGAAAATGGTGTCTTACTGAAGAATGGAAAAAAACAAGAGCACAGTGGTTCAACTCCGGTGCTCCATATATAATGGTAACTGCTGTTCCGGGTCAAGAAGGGAACTATTTGTTGTACCGGGAGGATACTCCACAGTCATGGGGTCAATCTAAAAATGCGTATGGGGTGAGGGGTGACCACTGCATAAATAACGGGCACGGGCATAACAGGTCACCCTTCTGTTCTTCACTGGTATGGATCGGGTTTACCTGGTGGTCCAGGGTACCCCCGATCCAGCACCCTGTGGACAGCCATGACTGATGCGAGCTTTCCACTTTCAGAGATTTGTGCGTTGCAGGATATGAATGCCTTACTTGAACAGGTTGTCGACGGTGATATTAAGGATGTAGCGGTTTCTTTCTTGACAGGTTCCACAAGTTTAGGGTTTAAAAATAAATCAGTGTTTTATCCCACATACATCGAAGGACCCCATAAAACAGACTTTTGAAAAACTTGTCGAATAGGACCTACACATATTGGCTCAAGGGCTTAGGTTTTCCCTTAATAGACACACAAATATTACAAAAGAGGAACAAACCAAGTTAATGAAATAAAAAAAAAAAAAAAAAAAAGAACAGAAATCTTCTTGTTAAAAATGCTGATTAGTAACGAGCAATAGTAATTCAAAATTGCAATTATAGCAATGGGGCTCTCAGACAGTTAAAAGACCACCATTCATATTTGAAATGAAAACGGGATCCAACCAATACATTCTTGTGTCAGATAAGAAAAATGTATTAGACTTAGGATCATACGCCAAGTACATAGTGATCAGGAGAGAACATTTGAATGTGCCAGATTCAGTCATATCTATTTTCCACCATCTCCCAAAGATCCATAAGTCTCTGGTCAGCCCCCACCCTATTGTGTGTATAGGATATCAAAGCATTTGCAAAGTACAAGCCTGCTACATAAACACACCAATTCAGAGCTCCAACAGAGTGCGGCACTTTCACACAGGCCCTTACACCTAGTCGGGTGGTATTACATTACATACAGTAGTACTGTAGATGAGGTTGAGGATGAGGCGTTCTGATTATTGTGCAGAGAACCTTGTGGGTTGATTTATTCTACCTACTTCTTATGACTTTTGAACGCCTAGTGCTGCATCCTGTTTATGATCGATATGTTTAGATTTTGCATTAATCTCACTATGTTTATCTCTGTCTAGTATTGAACACTTAGATTAGTGGAGGATATATATTTGTCATTACTTATTCATTTAGACTTACCAATTGTTGCTATCAGAATAAGTGGAGGGTTTATTCTCTCTCATTTGGGGCCTATTTGTGGTTTTGTGGGATCAGGGAAGTACCCTTTTGGGACTGAAGGGAACGGGCCTGACGAAGGGTTAATCCCCGAAACGTTGCCCCCCCCTGTATACCCACCTTTTTGCTGTTGCGCCCCCCCCCCCCCCCCCCGTTTTGTTCCACTTTTTTCCTCATACTGTATATGGTACTACCTTTATGTTATTGTAGTTTTCCCATGTGTGGTATTGTATGCTTTTTTTGATTCATTTGTGCATATATTAAAAAAAACTTACCTTTTTGGTTCTATATCAGTGATCTGATTTCTTTATATAGGGAGTGCTGGACTATTCAGTATTTTGACTCCAAATATTGGCAATCAGATTTCTCCCTGGATCAGCATCCTTCCCATGTTTACTTATTAGGTATATCCCTGTATACTCCATACTCGAGGTGTGGTCTTACTATAGAGGGGCATAATTATGTTTACATCCCTTCCATCTATTCCCCATTTAATTCAAGATAAGATCTCATTGGCCTTTGCAGCTACTGCATGACTTTGGGCACTATTGCCAAGCCTGTTGTCTACAAGCACTCCTAAATCCTTCTCCATCAAGGTTTCACCTACATTTTCCCAATTTTATTTGTAAGTTATCGATTTATTCTTGTTTCCCAAATGCATAACCTTATATTTATCTGTAATAGATACAAACACGGACACACGCTTACGTTACAACGTTTGGCTGGGAGTGTTTAGGTTATTCTGTATTGTATGTGTATTAAATGATCCTCTAGTTGAAGATCATAAAGGTTTATCTGGGTACAGGAATACTTATAAATACCTTTGTGTTAAACATTACTGTAGTCTGCCTCCCTTTGTCTGACCTACAACCACATGTAAGGTATATAGAAGGAGGCCTCAGGCCCCCGCCTCTGCAGTAGGTGTTAGTGTGAGGTAAATTAGAGGCGTTACATAAACAAGTACAGAAAATTAGATGGTCTAAAAAAACAAATTGAACAAATACCATTTTTGTTTTATATGTTCTTCCTCCTTTATACAGAAAAAAAACAGACAAGCCAATACAATTGTTCCCTGCTGGAAAGGCCAAACAGTTTCACTCAACATCAACTTCCCTAGTTAACTATTGATTGTAGGAACAACTTGGTAAGAACACAGCCATTAAAAGTAGGTGGACCTTATTTGGATCCCAGTGTCTACTCTCCATGTGACATTGGTCAAATCAGGTCAACTTGAATGTGATTGTAATGAGTGCCTGCACATAGCAATGTGTACAACAGCTCAAAGAATGAAAATTAAGCTAATATGATCAAATGTACAGTATGCACAAATGAACATAATGTGCTAAACAGTTTATTTTTATACATGTTCTCCATTAAAATAACAGAAATATGAATAAAAAAAAATAACTAAAAAGGGCAACTTTTCTTTTTGTTACCACCCTGGTTTGGGCATCATTGAGGGCAATAACAGCTACTGTAGGTTTGTTATTCATATATTTACTTTGCATTAACATCCCATTCTTTACTTGGGAGAGCAGCTAAATGAACATGTTAAAGAATTACAGCAATTTGATTTTCACCTACACAAGATCTAATATGAGCGAGAGTGGTGCTTTATACTATGCATGGCCCAAGTAATACATTATGGATACTTGTAACATGGAATAAGTTAGCACATTTAGATTTATTGTACAGTTGTGGTTCTCAATCTGTGCTCCCCAAAGATTTAAGTGTTGGTTCCCATTTAAAAATGTACTACAGGCAGCTCTGACCTCCAACCTGTGCACTCTATACATCGCTGTTAAATGCTGATTTGTAGCTGTGGGACCATACATTTGTTTTGTTTATATTATTTCTGATATTCAGTCTGTACGGCATTCAAACTGTGTAGTGATAACACGATTCCATAATTAAGCTGCAGGTCTGTTCTACATATAATAATTAAATTTGTCTCACCTGTATGCATGTCTTTGTATTCAGCACCAAAGTGCCTCCACTGATAGCCATAAACAGGTCCTAGATCGCCCTCCTCTCTAGCAGTGAAGCCTTGCTTGTCCAAAAATTCCCGAGAGCCGTTCGCATCCCAGATCTTCACACCTTTCTCAGAAAGCTCTTTTGCATTAGTAGAACCCTAAATTAGCAGCACAAATTCGTTAAGATTACATTAATCTCTCTACATTGAGATTTGTGTTGTTAATGGCAGAGTCATTTAATAGTGCTGAAGAATCCGGAGTGGTCCCTGCAGATTGCTTATGAGTGGTGTGTCTCTCTCTCCCTCTCTCCCTGTATGAAGTACTTTGGGAGATAAATTGATAATCAATACAAATATGCATTGCACATCACATTTTACTCTAAAACATTGTCATTATTTCACCAACATGTTCAAGTTCTCAAAACAGATCGAAGATTGTCCAACTCCCCCTCCCCCCGATTGTGCATAGTAATAAATCACACAACTAGATCTAATTTAAACGCTGCAGTGGGCCGATTCATTCTATCTCAGTTGGTTAAAAAATAGTGGCACCATCCACTGAAGTAACTATGAACAGGCGGAGACTCGGACCTCAAAAATATCTTCAAATGGAACATGGAATACACTTCGTGTGTATTGAAGATCACCTATTATTTATCCAGTTTACAGCAAAAAAAAAAAGGTAAAAACCAACTTCAGTGCATCAAAAACTACATATAAATGCGTCGATCAACCAGAATAATCTGAAGTGGCTGTGACATATGGATATCTTTATAAAGAATAGGCCTTCCGTCAGTCAGGCAATGACAAGGATCGTAGTAAAAGTACAATTCTGAAAATATCAAGATGGAAGTTTCATGTGACATGGTACAGCTAAACCCCGTTATAACGCGGGTCTCGGGGTCCACCCCGAGACCACCGCGTTACTAACGGGGTCGCGAGAAAAAAAAATGGCCGCCGCGCTTTAGCGCATATTCATCCCGCGGGACAGGAGATGGGAGCGGGCATGTCCCTCCGCTCCCCGCTTCCCCCTGTCACCTCGGGACAGGCCGCGGGGCAGGAGATGGGAGCGGGGATGTCCCTCCTGTCCCCGCTTCCCCCTGTCACCTCGGGACAGGCCGCGGGGCAGGAGATGGGAGCGGGGATGTCCCTCCTGTCCCCGCTTCACCCTGTCACCGCGGGACAGGCCGCGGGGCAGGAGATGGGAGTGGGGATGTCCCTCAGGTCGCCGCTTACCTCAGAACCATGCTGCCTACATGGAGGTTGTAGCGGGGGGTTTCTTCTCCCCACCGCTGTCCCCGGTGCTCCCGCTGCCTGCGCGGGAGGAGGGGGGGGAGCGGGTGGTGGTGCTGGTCGCGGCCCGTCTGTGTAGAGTGAGAGAGTGTGTGTGTATGTATATATGGGAGAGAAAGTGTGTGTGTGTATATGGGTGTGTGAGTGTGGGTAAGTGTCTGAGTGTGTGTGTAAGTGTGTGTAAGTGTGTGTGAGTGTGTGTGAGTGTCTGTGAGTGTGTAAGTGTGTGTGAGTGTGTGTGAGTGTGTGTGAGTGTGTAAGTGTGTGTGAGTGTGTGTGAGTGTGTGTCTGTGAGTGTCTAAGTGTGTGTAAGTGTGTGTAAGTGTGTGTGAGTGTGTGTGAGTGTGTGTGAGTGTCTAAGTGTGTGTAAGTGTGTGTGAGTGTGTGTGAGTGTGTGTGAGTGTGTGTGAGTGTCTAAGTGTGTGTAAGTGTGTGTGTGTGTGTGTGTGTGTGTGTGTGTGTGTGTGTGAGTGTCTGTAAGTGTGCGTGAGTGTGCGTAAGTGTGCGTGAGTGTGCGTAAGTGTGTGTGAGTGTGCGTGAGTGTGGTCAGTGTGTGTGCAGTGTGTCAGTGTGAGCAATGAGCAGTGTGTGTGCAGTGTGCAGTGTGTGTGCAGTGTGGCAGTGAGCAATGAGCAGTGTGTGTGCAGTGAGTGTGTGCAGTGTGTCAGTGTGAGCAATGAGCAGTGTGTGTGCAGTGTGCAGTGTGTGTGCAGTGTGGCAGTGTGAGCAATGAGCAGTGTGTGTGCAGTGAGTGTGTGCAGTGTGCAAAAAAAAAAATGTAAAAAAAAAATTTTTTAAAAAATTTTTTTTTTTTTTTTTTTTTTTTTTTTAAAAACGGGAGCCACGGGAAAACCGCGTTATAACCGAATCGCGGTATAACGAGGCGCGTTATAACGGGGTTTAGCTGTACCATGTCTTGGCGAGAGCAGGTATTGGGGTATGGGATTGATGTTTAATGTCCCAGACCCTGTACAGTTCTTATGCTTGCTCCCACGTTGGATAATCAATAAAAAGTCACTTGTAATGAAATAAATAAACAGGTTCGGTCCAAGACCGAAGTAGATGTGTTGTTGGGATTCCTCAAGGAATTTTTTTAAAATGTGAGCATTATCAAATGTAAAAATGTGCCGATTGTATTAAGTCACTCAGAGTCAATAGAATGAGATCCGACTTCAAAATGAAAACCTTTATCAACTGCAATACGAACTATGGTAACCTTTTCCGCAACCACACTTCAAAAAGTAATGTGGGGAGTACCATCAGGCCCCTCAAACAAAGAATAATGGAACATGTATCCTCTATTAAAAAAATAAGAAGACATTACACATCTGGTTTCTAGACATTCTCTCAGTGCCCTAAAGGTGGACCAAGTAACTTGAAGTTCACAGGGATTGAACATGTCCCACAGCCCATTCAAGGTGTTGATAGACAATGTGTTGTACCAGAACATTTCATATCTTCACAGACACCCTTGCCCCGTCTGGCATTAATAGATATTGGGAGCTTCAACAATTTTTGTAAAATCATTTGTTGTAAAACTATTATTGTTCAATTATTTCCCAATACACGTAGGAATTATCATCTTTATTGTATTTTATGGTTAAGGGTTACTGTTAGAACATGATATTTCAAGTGGGTGCATACCTTTAAGGGATTTTAATGGGTTTCTTTTGGAAAAATATTCCTTTTAATATTTAGATACTTGGATTCACGAGCATATAGTCTGAGATCACAACTTGAGATGTCATTGTTCTCCAATTTTTTTTAAAATAAATTCCTGATGTTTAAAATGTTACACGTCTTGATATACTGTCGTTGTCAATGTATTGTCATTTTTTAATATTTCATTTTTATATATTTTGTCCCATTTCCCTTTTTCTAACGGATTGTTATGGGACAGTTGCTGCTGGGGCGACACCTTGGGAGTCGATATGTTTGTGTATAGAATGATCTTAGTTTGTTGATGGTTGTTCATTACTATCCAAATACCTTTGTATTGGACTTTGACACACTATACTCAAATCCAGATCCAAAAGATGTTTCTATGGTTAGGGATTTTTTTTTTAATATACAACACACCAATCCTAAATTAGATTTATTCTTTTACAAGAATAGTGAATATAACATCTAAAATCACAACTTACTTTAGTTCTTTGATTATTTTTCATAAATTATTTATCTAGTGACTATTAATGCAATATATAATGCATAGTGCACAACCAAACATAAGGAAAAAAAGTAATGCTTAATAGAGCCAACAATGTCCAGACATCAATACATTCATTCTGAGAAAATAAAGATATATTATATAATTGTCCACAGTTAAGAGGGTGAAAAAGGATACCCCAATGAACCCCATTCAATTTGAAATAATCATAGCATTAATGATAAGTGCATGTCTTGCTAGAGAATGGGGAATTTCCCATTGAGGATTAGCGCGAACACACACAGTTGATATTGCAGCTAAGAAATGCGTCTGTTTTCTATGCTTTTCATAGTGAAAATACACAAAGTTGTAATATAATATATCCACACTTTGAATTCATAAATATGTCAGTATATTTAGACTTGCATACATTCTATTTCACGCGAGTGGTCAGGTCGTCAGTATATCCAAGCTGTTGTCCACAAACGAACTAAATTCACGCCCCTTCTTGTTCACCTAATGTAATTCCAGGAATGATGTGGGCAGCGACTCAGGTGTGCGATGACGTTTTAAGGAACGTTAGTCAGTCGGAGTCCTTTACTCTTTGACAAAGCGCCATAGTAGGCGCGAAGCACACTTGTGTTTCCACCTTCTGAACTTTTCTATGTGCCAATAAAATACTTTTTAGTTACTCTCTGCAGTACACGTCTGGGATATTTTTGTGCTGAGCACCGCCATTCGTTTTCGTCTCTGCTTTATCCTGTTTAGAAGGCTTCTGTATGATATTGACAGCTACCAGTATATGCAAAGTATTTACAACTTAGTAGAATGTATGGTAAAATTAATCTATGCTCACGTGTTTATAATGTAATGTTGATCCAATTTATGTTTTTGCATGATTAAAAGGATTAGAATACATAAAGTTGTGTGTCAGAGACACACACACCATTAATAATCTGTGCATCTTGCTTATCCACCTCAAAGTGGTCATTTTAAATATTGTTTCTTCTGCACCAACCTTTCAACGCCAGACCAGAAATACATCAACGTTTTGGGAAATAAATAGCACTATAAATGTATAAGATAACTTTCTCAAAAGAATCAAAATCTACAATGATGTTAACAGGAAAAAAAAAATGGGCTTCGAACCATTCACACACCAATTCAAAGTACTTCTTCCACAATGCCACCTGCATTACAAAATGACAATCCACATTGTTACCTTAATAAACCACAGCAGTTCTTCAAGCACCCCTTTCCAAAAAACACGTTTTGTAGTCAGCAAAGGGAACTGGTCTGTGGGGGAAAAAAAAAAAAGTTAATTGTATCACTAAACCAATGATGTGGATTTGTGTGTATTTACCAGTATATGGGATTGTTTGTAAATAAAGAAAAGGAGACAGAGCACCGGACTACAATATATAATTAGACAAATAAGGTACAAGGGAACCACCCACATGCCATCATAATGTGTGAAAGAACGATCAAAAAGAGGGTTCCAGTACTCAAGAGAAAACGCAACTTCATTTAGAAACATACATTAAACAGCTATGGCAGGAAAAACCAGAGTGAAAAAAAAAATAGATGACAAAAACAGGAATACAACAGTTAGTAACCCTGACACCCCACATCTGTAGGAGGACTGCCCCCACGGGACACCGTTGACCCTTCTCTTGGTGCTAACTATACAGAATAATCTGCTCGATTTACATACCGGCAGGCAAGTCATATATGACGTCACCGCGTCCAACATGCATGGAGAGCAGAGATCAAGCACAGGTGCGGCCCAAATCCAGGAGGGAGAGCTCAGCCAGCGTTCTGGAGCGGATGACAAATAGCTACACAGGCATCCGAAGGCGCCTCCCCCAGCGACCTAAGGCATGTATTATGGTAAGCGCGTGCGCGGCAATGAAAGATACCCGTCTGCCTATGACACTGTATCCACTGCCGACGCGTGTGCGCACGGCAGACAGCGTTGGCGCGGCAGCTTGGTGGAAATACAAAGAAATTTGTATTTTCGAGCAGCTGCCGTGCCACGTGACACTGTGAGCCAATAACAGGGAGCCTGCCCGTGTGACGTCATGGCCACGTCTCCTAGGCACGTGCGACATAGCTTTGCCTGTACACACGCTAGCGCGCCCAGTATAATACAAGCCTAATGTAGCCACCCAAATGGATAGTCACACAGCAAGAACGTACTGGCAGAGGACCAACATATCAATTAGATTGTAAGCTCTTCGGAGCAGGGACTGCTCTTCCTAAAGTTTAATTTTGATGTCTGGAGTACTTATTCCCATGTTCTGTTATTTGTATTTGTTATTTATATGATCGTCACATATTAGTGCTGTGAAGCACTATGTACATTAATGGCGCTATATAAATAAAGACATACATACATACATAAATGTGATTCTGCACTGTTTTGGTATATATCAGTCAAAAGACCATACATATGAAGAGTAGGCTTAACGAGTGTATACAACAATATCTATGCTGCCTCTATATATATGATTAGTCACAGAAAACACACAATACAAGTATCTTGGATATCCTAATATCACAAGATACAAAAAGGCCCCAATGCTACATGCATTGGGTACAATTATTGGATACATTAATTTGTCTTTCATCTATATTCATACTTCATTAATATAGGTCATTTAGTTCAATACTATGGCCAAAATATTTTAAGCCTGCACCATGTCACTGTAGACACATTTCAGTAGGTCCTACACTACTAATATCATGCTCTATTATGTATTTCTTCCACTCCAGAGACAAGAAAACAAAAATGCTGCACCCAAACGTATAGCCACTTGTAATATAATGTAATACAATAAATAAACTTATGTCAAAAACGAATGTTGTTGTTCTTACTAGGAATTTATTCAAAAAAAATTTAAAGCGGGCCTGGGGGCGAGTAGATTTTGGGGTGATTTGTCGACCACTGTGATAGATCATTTATTTATATATATATATATATATATATATATATATATATATATATATATATATATATATATATATATATATATATATATATATATATATATATATATATATATATAACAGAGCAGATGGCACACAAATACAGATGAAGACAGGTGCTTAGTCCCATATGAATGAATATAATCAAAGGCTCCTTACCAGGCAGACCAGAGAATCCAGGGAATCCAAAGTAGGCACAGCAAAGAAGAGACTGCACACTTATTAGCAAAAAGAATTGTATTAGTAAAGCAGGTACAAAACACCAACGTTTCGGTCCTAAGGAGCCTTTGAATATATATATATATATATATATATATATATATATATATATAGAAAAAAAGAAGGCAGTTGGCACAACCCTGATGAAGGTCCCTCTGGGTGACCGAAACGTTGGTTGCAGTGCCCTGTGATTCAATACAGTTTTTTGTCTGAAGACTACATGCAGTGTGCCGTCTCTTTTTTTGCTGGACCCCAATCTGGTAAATATACTTTTTTTTATATAGATATATATATATATAATGCCACCAATTTAGTGGGGGTTTTTTTTTGTATTATTTCAATACTTTCAATGCTTGCACAGTCCGTAACTTTAGGTTGCTCAGCTAATAAATGAAGAGGGAACATATTTCAGGCGCAACTCATTGGCAGTCACTATTTGTAACATCACAGGCCAGCGCGGTTTTCACTGAGGCTCTATTACTATAACAAGTGGTACATTTGTCATCAGCTTCTGGTGCAGTCCTTGCAACGGGTGTCCATGTGCACCGGCAACACATAATTAAACACAACCTACAGCAGCTATTACTCCCAGGGGCTCCTCCTCTCACCTCTCAGGCTGTACCGGGCCTGCATCCCGAACACAGACACTGTGCCGGTTCCGGTCCGGTCCTCCTTGCGGTGTCCGCGCTGCAGGATCTGTCTGATCTGGTCCAAGTATTGCAGCTCATCGTGTGGCACAGAGACACCCTGCACCCCCGCCTGCTCCTGCACCCCCGCCTGCTCCTGCTCCCCTGCCTGCTCCTGCAACGTAGAAATCACAAAAGGGTTTCACACCTGTAACGGTGCGCGCTATGTAACCGCGCGAGATACTCATACTTGTCATTTCCTATTACAGAACATTTTTGGATTAAGTCAGTGACAATAACAGGCGGTGATCAAAAAAAACAAAAAACCCTCCTGCTCCTACATGGCATGTGAGTAGAAATGCGCAGATGACGACGGCAGACGGATTCGCACAGGCCGTGGTGTGACCCGATGGGCATTCATGTCTGCGAGTGACCGCTTCTTCCTCCAAGCATATCACGCACGGCTACATGTGACACGCTGCTTACCTGGGCGCCGCGCGCTGCTGTTCCCTCGGGTACCCCTGGCATGCTTGCTAATTACACACTTACAGCTCCTCCTCCTCCCCCCCCTTTCTTGCCTCTTTATTTTCCCGCGCTCCGGATACTGGGTTGTTGCCAGTATATACGTTGTACTACGTCCGGCTCATGTGACCGGCCCTTTCTTTCTTTAACGGCTTCGCTGCAATATGAAGCATATCGTTCATTTTTTCTTTTTTATTAATATAATCTGTTGAATAATCTCAATGTAATTAATAATTTTCAGTTAGTTTTGCTAGGAACTAGTCAGAGGTCCAGTGCATGTTTCCTCAGACTGCACTGTACCGACTAAGGGCTGTTCTATAGTGGGCGCGCTTGCTTCGCCGTGCGCGGGGCACTTATAATTGGCTGTGGTTAGCCAGCCGTTCTATAAGGCCTCGGGCATGGTGCCTCGGGCCGCGCTGATCCGCGCTCCTACTCTGCCTCGCCTGCTCAAGCAGGAGCATTTTTGCGTCCTGGCAGGCGAGGCAGTGAGCGCGCTTTGGGGGCGAAGGTGGAGCGGAAGCGTGGCGGGAGGCGGGGCTAGTCCCTCGCTCCCATTGGCTGTTTTCGGTCACGTGACCGCTCCCCTCAGCGCCGAAATTCAAACAAACCTGTCTCCTCAAAATTTCTGAGCCTCCGCACGCATGGGGAAGTGTGCGGAAGCAGCTGCTAAAGCCGCGCTGATCACAGATGCAGTGGGTAAGTGCATCTGCTCAGCGCGGCTCAGCACGAGCACGGCCTGCTGTACTATGTCCCAGGCCTTAGGCTGCGTCCATGGTACAGTAATTTCAGCCGTGTTGAGGCGTGCAGAGGTTGAGGGAAAGTGGGTGCTTTCCCTGGCCATGGTACACGCGCCGTCCGTGGGCGTGTCTATGGGCGTTCCAGTGACGTCACGGAGCCGGTTCGCACTCATTGGGCGAACCGCTCACGTGACCGGCCTGTCGCGCCAAGAAATTAGTTTAAACTGATTTCTTGCGCAGCATGCGCCGACTTCACCGGTGGCAAAGTGCAGCTTTGTCGCTGCGACATTTTGCCGGCACAAGCCAAATTGAAATTTGGGGCTACAGTCGCCTGACGCGAGCTGGTTCAGCCAATAAAGGCAAACCAGCTCCGTGACGCGTTCGTTACACGCCCCTGCCACGCCCCCAAACGCTGCGATCTGTTTCCTGCAGTTTGAGCACAGATCGCTGGGCTGCTGGAGTGAGCGGCGGGGGCGCGAACGCTAACAAGTAGGCGTAGCGCCCTGTCTGAGCCAGCCCTTAGGCAGTCTTAGGTTGCGGCCAGGGTGACGCTGAGCGGGCGCTCACCCTGATAAAACACATTGCTACAATGTGTGTGGCCAGCGCGAGCGCACGCCTACGCATGCCCATGAGCACACGGCCCTCAGCTGCTTGCAGAGACAAGTACATTCGTTTCTGCCGCTCGCTGGTGCATCATGTGATGTCATGGCTGCGCCCCCCAACATGCCCCCACACGCGCGCAACTAGCTGGCAAGGAATCGTACGGCCAAGCAGAGCGCATGACATTATGGTGCTGGAGCCCAAGTTCGCGCGCTCCCAGCCTGGCCACAGCCTAAGACCTGTAATATAGTGGGCGCGCGCGGCACTTATAATTGGCTGTGGTTAGCCAGCCATTGTATGCTAGGGCCGCGCGCGCATGGTAGTGAGTGTGGAGCCGGGCGATTGGGGGGGGGGGGGTAGACTCCGAAAAGTATGTATTTGCGCCGCTACCGCTCAGTGTCTGCAATGTATGTGTGTGTATGTACTGTATGTGGGTGTATATGTGTGATATAAATTATATTTATTTTACAGAATCGAAGCATATTGAAGACTTTTGCATGAGCTGCTAGCAATGTATTAGAGAGTAGTGCATATTTGCCAGACTTTAGCTGCCGAAACGCTAAAATAAAGCTGATGATATCAAAAGAGATTAGTTTCTGATCTAGTTTATGCAACTGGAAATTAATTGTCTACACTCTAATTTCCCTGGAAAATACAGTAAAATTCAACATAAAGTATTTACTGACTAATAGCTTTCTATGTAAATCCTCTTAATAGTGCCCTATAAAACTAATGTATAACTCCACTGACACCCTACAGTATAATGAGCATTCCTAAAAGGTCAGCGGCCCCATTCATATATTTCATTAAATATCTAAATAAATATTTGTTGAGCTGTATCCATGCATATAACTGCAAAATAAAGACAATTTATCAAGGGTCAAGTTTAATGGCACCAGCTAGATCAAAACAGTGTCAGCAAGAACATTGAATACATCCAATAAAGGCAACATTGTTTAGATATAAAAGATATACTGTATAGCAACACTAGGCTTAGCCAAGAGTAATGAGCTGGTTATCACGTGTGCGAAAATAAGAAATATTCTCTCACTCTCTTCACTACAAGAACCTTTCAGTAACAGTAAACATTTAGTGAATTTAAAAGATGTCTACACAGCCTGTGCAGTGCAAATCACAAGTCTCCTAGTAATGTTCATGTCAGCATCGTGTCATAAGGTGAACTACATGCATATTTCCATTTTATATGCAATAGAATCAGTATGTAGAAACGTGCAAATTATATATATATATATAGTATCAATATATATATATATATATATATATATATATATATATATATATATATATATATATATATACATTTTAAGTTATGGTGGGTGAAAAAGGCAGCAAGAAACCTCCACCGTATTGCATATAGCAAATAAAAAGATCACTTGAGAGCACATTCACATGTCTAAGGCTGCGTCCAGGGTGAATGGAGCTGGGCGGAGGCGCGCTGAGGCTGAGGGAAAGCTGGTGCTTTCGTATCGTGGCGTATTGGGAGGGGGGGGGGCTGTGACGTTACGGAGCTGGTTCGCCCTCATTGGGCGAACCGCTCACGTGATCGGCCCTGCGCTCCCTGGAGCGCTTGAATTTAAAATGTTGCTAAGACACACGCTTCCGCAAGTGAGCCCCTGCTAAAGCCGCTCTCATTGCGGCTGCAGGGGCTCACTGCCGAGCAGCAGCACGGGTCAGCGCATAAGCGCTGACCATGCCCGAGGCCTTAGGCAGGTCTGCCCCCTGCCTTTCACCATTATCACACAGCATACAGTGTTTCCACTGAAGCAAGGGATTCTGGTATATGACATGCAAATGAGCACACCGTGTCACCTTTTGCCTGAAAAACGATTGTTACATGGAGCCCATTTCACCTAACATGATGGTAAACCCTACAGCCTTGAAAATTGCAAAGCCAGCAGTACAACCAACTTCACACTGATGATGATACCCATTAAGGTTGAAACATGTCTGTGAATGGTTTCTCTGGTGTTGCATCTGATTCCCATGCTGTGCTTTAAAGCTGTGTTAACAGCAAGCATTCGCTTATATGGGCTCCATGTAACAATGTTTTTTCAGGCAAAAGGTGACACGGTCTGCTCATTTGCATGTCATTTCCCAGAATCCCTTGCTGCAGTGAAAGCACTGCATGCTGGGTGATAATGGTGAAAGGCAGGGTTGCAGACCTGCCTAAGGCCTCGTCCAGGGTGGGTAGAGGCGCGCTGGCGCTCCAGCGCTGCACCCTGCTCGGCCGGGCGATTCCTGACTGGCTAGGTGTGCGTGCGTCTGGGGGCGCGGCCTCTACATTACAGCGCTGGTTCGCCCTCATTGGGCGAACCGCTCACGTGACGCGCTTGCGAACAGCAAATTCAAATTTGCTCGCAGGGCAAGTGGCTGAGCGCCGAGCAGGCGCATGTGCCCGCTCACGCAGGACACGTGCATTGTCGCAATGTGTCTAGCGTGATCGTGCGTGCCCAGAGCCGTCTTAACGTATGGGCATGCTGGGCAGTTGCTCGGGGGCCCCACAGCATAGGGGGGCCCCATGCGTGCCCACCATTCTAAGTCTAGCTAGGAGGGCTCGCTCTCTCCCCGCCCGGAAATGGAACCCCGGCGCGCGTCACAACCGCTCGCAGCCTAGCAGTGCAGCACTTCCGGTGCCTGCTGCTGCTAGTGAGCGCGTGGGAGGCTGGTGAGTGATTGTGTAGGCAGGGCCCCGTGCTCTGCTTTGCCCGGGGGCCTCTAATGTTGTTAAGATGGGCCTGTGCGCGCCCGCTCAGCGCCACCCTGGACGTGCCCTAAGACATGTGAATGTGCTCACAAGTGATCTTTTTATTTGCTCTCTCTCCCTCACTCTCTCTCTCCCTCTCTCTCTCTCTCCCTCTCTCTCTCTCTCTCTCTCTATCTGTGTTGTAAAATATACACACACACACAGAACCCTTCCAAGCCTGTCTCGCTCACAGCTGCACGGACCATACAAACAAAAAGTGTGTGTCATGTGCGCGCCCACTATATTACGGACCTAAGTTATACTCAGTCTTATCACTGTGGAGTCAGTCATAATATCCAGTGAGGTCTCACACTTTGAAACGACAGTTTTTACCATGTGAATTTCATTGTTAATTGTCTAAACTTCCAAAATTCTATTCATTTGGTCCTTTTTTCTTGTCATTTGATTTGCCACTGATAAATCAAAACTAGCACCATGTTTCAAAAAAATTAATTCATCAAAAGCAATGTATGTATTTATATTTATTTCTATAGCGCTTCACAGAAGTAATACACGTGACATAATAATATAACACATAAGGGGAATAAGTGCTTCAGATGTTACAGTAACAATAGGAAAGAGAGTTTCTGCCCTGAAGAGCTTACAATCTAAGTTGTAATTATGGATAACTTACAGAGACAGTAGGAGGGAGTTATATTAAGTGCGTCTGCAAGGGGTCAGTGCATCTGAGATGTATAGTATCAGCTAGTAGAGCGACAAATATGCTTCGCTTAAGAGGTGTGGTTTTAGATAGGTCATAAAGGTGGAGAGAGAGGGTGCCAGTAGGATATTGAGGGGAAGGACATTCCAGAGGTGAGTGGCTGTGAGTGAGAATGGTTTTAGGTGGGAGAGGGGCTTTAGATACAAAAGGGGTAGACAAAATACATCCTTGAACAGAATGCAAGAGTCAGGCAGGTGTATAGTGAGAAATTAGGGCTGAGATGTAAGGAGGAGCAGAGGAGTGTAAAGCTTTAAATGTGAGGAGGAGAATTTTGTACATAATAAGGATTTTAATTAGGAAGCCAGGAGAGGGATTTCAGCGAGAGAGACGCTAAGACAGATTTAGAAGAGATTAAAGTGATTCTCAAATCGGCGTTTAGGATAGATTGTAGGCAAGGCAGGAAGACCGGACAGTACAAGGTAACAATAGTCGAGACGGGAGAGAATGAGAGCCTGCATTAGAGTTTTAGCAGTAGAGGGACAGTTTTAACAGTAGAGGGACAAAGCACCAAAGGGTGTATCGTTGCAATGTTACAGAGGTCAAAATGACAGGTTTTAGTTACACTGTGAATGTGAGAGGAGAATGTGAGGGAGGAGTCAAGTGTGATCCCTGGGCAGCATGCTTGTGATACTGAGCCTATAATAGTACTGCCAACAGTAATGTAGAAGGGGGCAGTAGGGTCAGCCTTGGGATGAAGTATGAGGAGCTCCGTCTTGGCCCTGTTGAGTTGGCGGAGGGCCCTCCAGGATGATATAGCAGAGAGACATTCAGAGACTTTGGTCTGTACAGCAGGTGTAAGGTCGAGTTGAAAAGTTAAAATTTGTGTGTCATCAGCATAGAGGGGATATTTGAAACCTAGAAATGTGATAAGGTTCCATAGAGAAAGTGTGTAAAGAGAAGATGTTCCAGGACAGACCCCTGGGATACACCCACAGAGAGATAGACAGAGGAAGAGGTGGTGCTAGCAAACGACACTCTGAAAGTACGATGGGAGAGGTAGGAGGAGAGCCAGGATAGAGCTCTGTTACGGATACCAAGAGTATGGAGAATGTGAAGGAGAAGAGGGTGGTCCACATTATCAAAGGCTGCAGAGAGGTCGAGTAAAATGAGCAAAGAGTAATGACTTTTGTCTTTTGCAGCATGGTGGTTATTAGTTATTTTGGTGAGGGCTATTTCAGTGGAGTAAGCAGTGTGGAAGCAAGATTGTAGGGGGGCTAGGAGAGATTTAGGAGGTAAAAATGGAGCAAGCAAATCAATACAATGCATTCAAGGCGTTTAGAGGCAAAAGGCAGGAAGGAGACAGAGCAATAATTAGAGAGACAGGTAGGGTCAAGCTTATTTTTGAGTAAGGGTATAACTGGTGTGTGCTTGAAGGAGACGGGAAAGGTACAAGAGTAGAGGGAGGAGTTGAAAATAGGTGTAAGTGTAGGGATTACAGTAGGAGCAAGAGGTTTGAGGAGATGGGAGGGAATGGGATCAAGAGGACAGGTGGTAGAGGGAAAAGAGGCGATCAGCAGCGACAAGTTCTCCTCTATGACAGAGGAAATAGAGTCAAGGAAGGCAGAAAGAGAGTTAGGAAGAGGTGTACAATGTGAGGAGGATACAGAGGGGATGTCTTGCCGAATAAAATCCACCTTTGTCTTGAAATAGTCAGCAAAGTCCTGAGGTGAAATAAAGGAAGAAAGACAGGTAACAGGTGGTGGTCTGAGTAGAGAGTCAATAACAGAGAAGAGTCTGCGTGGGTTAACTTGTGAGTCTTGATTAGTGACAAAAAGTATGTTTGTTTAGCCTGGGAGAGGGCAGCATTGAAACAGGATAGGATACATGTCACGGTAGCTTATGACAAGATATAATGAACACCAAATATCTGGGTTGAACTGAATGAGGCTTAGATATAATAAAATATAATTTATTCCTTAAAAAGGGTGAACACAGCAATATAGTACAATTAACAGGCAAGAAGGTAACACTTACTTAGGGTTGGGGGATGGAGAAGTATCAGCTAGCAATTCTCCAGCAATCCGGTGACATCCCAGGTGGAATCAGAAGAACAACTAAAAACTGTAGGGTTGACACAGTTTATACTATTCTTAACATTGAATACAGACTATTGGTGAACAATTATCTGTATCCAATCCCTAACGTGGAGACACAGATTAACCCATGCCCCCCAGCTAATTAGCCCATGTGTACTGGGACTCTCTGGGTAGCCCCATAATTAAATCAGGGGCGACGACCAGTTTACCAAATGAAGTATCTGCATTGTTTGTAGGTGTAGACATAACACTTACAAACCACTCCAGTTTGATGATTCTCCACCCTCAGGTAACAATTAGAGTGGCAGAGTCTGTTGATTAGTACTTGGTCTGTTGATTAGTACTTAGTGTAAACAATCCGGGCAGTTAACTTTTGATCACAGTGCTTAGGCTCAATCAGCTGGCTGCCCTTCATGACCTATTAGCATAGCAGATGGTCTGCATTTTCAGAGCAGATCCAAAATACCATACATATATACTTTAATATCTACACATATTAATATGTTCCATTCTGGTGGGCTCAGTGGGTCGAAATTTGCCAGTTCTTAATGCCTACAGTGACTCCACACATTGGCCAAATATCAACTCTCTGCGACCTCCAGAACTGGAGATACAGAAATGTACTTTAAAACATTAAAATACAGGATTATAATGAAACATGGGAACAGGGGAACATACAATTTCCTGACATGACGAGGTGTAAGCCACATTCCTGGACCGCAGTCCAGTTAACCCCTCGCCTCCCTGGTGATGTCAGGGGGTGGCCATATGGGGTGCAACCCCTTTAATACCGGGCCAACCCCCCTCTCCCTCTACACCTCCCCTTCTTAATGGGTGACCTGTGGCCCACTGGCCCTAATGGGGAGTGGGGCACTGCTGGCACCCTTAATGAACTCAGTCTCAGAGGGATAGTCCTGACGTGAAAGTCCATCAGCATTGCTGTTTTCACTACCCTTTTTGTGCTGAATAGTAAACTCAAACTCTTGCAAGGCCAAGCTCCACCTTAGTAACTTGGCATTCTCCCCTGATGCCCTCTGCAGCCAACTCAGGGGGTTGTGGTCTGTGAGGACCGTGAAAGCCCTTCCATACACGTAGGGCTGGAGTTTTTTGAGTGCCCACACAATGGCCAAGCACTCTTTCTCAATGGTAGCATAGGCCACCTCTCTGGGGAGTAGTTTTCGGCTGAGGTACACCACAGGGTGCTCTCTACCGTCGTCCCCCACTTGGCTCAACACAGCCCCAATGCCATAGTCCGAGGCATCAGTCTGTATAAGGAAATGTTTGGTATAGTCCGGGGCAGCCAGTATGGGGGCCCCAGCAAGCGCAGTTTTCAGTGCCTGGAAAGGAGTTTCACAGGCAGGAGTCCAGGTGATAAGCACAGGCAGTTGCTTCTTAGTCAAATCAGTCAGGGGTTTGGCCACGGCGCTGTACTGTGGGACAAACTTCCTATAGTACCCTGCGGTGTCCAAAAATGCCATGACCTGTTTCTTGGTTTTTGGAACAGGCCACTGAACTATGGCTTCTACCTTGGCTGGCTCTGGTTTGAGGTGCCCTCCACCCACCCTGTGCTCTAAGTACAGGACCTCTGCCATCCCTACCATAAACTTAGTGGGTTTCAAGGTAAGCCCAGCCTCCCTGATCCTATCCAGCACCGCAGCTACATGTCCTAAATGGGAGTCCCAGGAATTACTAAAGACAGCAATGTCATCTAAGTAAGCCCTGGCATAGCTCTGCATCCCTTCCAGCAACCTATTGACCAGGCGTTGAAAGGTAGCCGGGGCATTCTTCATCCCAAATGGCATCACCAAAAACTCATAGAGGCCACTTGGAGTGATGAATGCTGACTTCTCCCTAGCCTCCAGGGTCAGTGGGATTTGCCAATAGCCTTTGCTCAAATCCATAGTGGTCAGATACTTTGCCCCCGCGAGTTCATCTAGTAACTCATCCATGCGGGGCATGGGGTAGGCACCTGACACCGTCCCAGCGTTGAGCAAGCGGTAGTCCACACAAAACCGGGTGGTCTTGTCCTTCTTAGGGACTAGAACTACCGGGCTTGCCCAAGGACTCTGGGACGGAGTAATTACCCCTAGGGCCAGCATCTCCTCTTTCTCCCTCTCCATACTGGTCTTGACCTCTGCTGACACTCTGTAAGCGTGCTTATGCAGAGGTTGCAGATCCCCTGTGTGCACTGGGTGATTTGTGAGATGTGTGGTCCCTGGCATGTCAGTGAAGAGGGCCCTAAACTTATCTAGCATGTCCCTGGCTTCTACCTGCTGCCTAGCACTCAACTGTGCCCCTATCTCTACCTGCTCCACAGTGTTTCCCTGCCTAGCCTCCCCTAGGAGATCAGGCAGAGCATTGCTCGCCGGATTCTCCAGCAGTGGGCTACAAATGGCCATTACTGCTCCCATACTCGGTGCTCTGTATTCTTTCAGCATATTGACGTGATATGTCTTATGCCTCTCAGGCTCTACCTGTACAACGTAGTTGTACTCATTCACCTTTCGGATAACCAGGTACGGTCCCGTCCAGGCAGCCATCAACTTGTTCCCCCGAGTGGGTTTGAGAACAAGCACCTGCTGTCCTGGGATGAATTCTCTGCTACGGGCATTCCGGTCATACCATTGCTTTTGCTTGGTCTGAGCGGCCCTGAGGTGGTCCTGGGCCACCCCCATGAGCATCTCTAACCGGTCTCGGAGATCTACTACATACTGGATCACTGAAGCATCAGTAGCAGTAGCCTCCCCTTCCCATCCCTCACGGAATAGGTCCAGAGGTCCACGTACCCTGCGGCCATATAGTAGCTCGGAGGGGGAGAAGCCTGTAGATTCCTGCGGTACCTCTCGGTAGGCAAGCAGCAAGTGCTGTAAATGAATCTCCCAGTCTTTCCCCTCTGCCTCTATAAAGGTCCGAAGCATCTGCTTCAGGGTACCGTTAAACCTCTCACATAATCCGTTTGTCTGGGGATGGTAAGGGGTAGTGCGCCGGTGCTGTACACCGCATGCATCCCAGAGACAATGTAACAGTTCACTCATAAACTGCGACCCCTGATCGGTTAGGACCTCTCTAGGGAAACCTACCCTAGAAAAAATGTTCAGCAAAGCTGCTGCCACTGTCTTGGCATCTATGGTGCCAAGCGCTACCGCCTCAGGGTACCGGGTGGCAAAATCCACCACCGTGAGGATGTAGCACTTCCCTGACCTGCTAGGAATCATAAGGGGTCCTACAAGATCCATCGCTACTTTCTGGAAGGGTTCCCCTATTATCGGTAGGGGTTTCAGGGGTGCCTTCACACGGTCGCCCGCCTTACCCACTCGCTGGCAGGCATCACAAGAGCGGCAGAAAGTGCCTACATCTCGAGATGCCCCCGGCCAGTAGTAATGCTGTAATAACCGGGCTCGCGTTCTGTTGACCCCCTGATGTCCTGCTAACGGAATAGAGTGAGCTATTCGCAACAGTTGCTGTCAGTACCCCTGGGGCACTACTAGCTGTCGCTTACCGGTCAATCCCTCCTCTATCCCTGGGTTCCCTTCTTCTCTATACAGGAGTCCCTTATACCATAGGCAGTGCTCAGTGCCTTCCCCTGCCTGAGATTCGGACGCCCGAAGTCTCACACCAGCCAGGGTAGGGTCTGTCTTCACTGCCTCCCTAAACTGGGCTCCTAATTCTGGCCACCCCCCCCCCCGTCATGTCATTGTCCGGAGAATGGGGAAGGGTGAGGGGGAACAGTAAGTCAGTCTGTGGTTGCAACTGATCCTGGCTTACCTCCCCGGGCTCCTCTGCGCCCTCCGCTAACGTTGCTCCCAAAGGCTGGGGGACTGGTGCCGCCGCCATTGCCGCTGTCTGGCTCCGGGTAACCGCCGCCACTGCAGCGGGCTTGGGCACTCGGTCATAGGTGCAGGTCATCTGTCCCAGATCGTTGCCAAGAAGAACATCGGCATCCAAACCGGGTAAAACCCCCACCTCCCGCAAACCCTGGCCCTCCCCCCAATCCAAAAAGATTTTGGCCACTTGCAGGAAACGTGTCTCTCCGTCGGCCACAGTGATCTGTATCCCAGGGTCTGGGATCAATTCCTCTGGCCGGACCATATCAGGTCGGACCAGGGTCACTGCAGCTCCTGAATCCAGCAAGCCAACTGCTTGCCGGTCACCGACTGTGACCGGGGTGAGATGTCTGCTCCGGCCGTCCGTCTGCTGCAGGTCTGCGCTGAGATGTCCTCCGCTCCTGGCTGTAGGCACCGATGAAACCGGGAAAGGTGTTGTATGGGACATCTCGCTGGGAGTGTGTTCCATGACTGGTCTGGAGTCTGTGGTGGAAGCCACCCGCACGCGGGCTACCGGCTTCGCAGCTGGGGTGCGTTGCCCCTGATGGGGTCCGCCAGAACGCAGGGGTTCCGGGCAATCTGGTCTGATGTGACCAGGGCGGTTGCAGTTGTTGCACCGGCGCTCGTGCCGGAGCTCCCCCGCCTTCGGTGGACTGCTGCCCGCAGGCGGCCTCTGAGTCCATTGGGGGGTATTGGCAGACTTTCTGGCCGGTGCCGCCGCCGCCTTGGCTACTGCTTTGGCGGTCATCAGGGCTCGGCTGGCCACATAGTCGTCTGCAAGCCTCGCCACCTCCTGGTAAGTCTTGGGCTTCTTGTCGTACACCCAAGCCCTCACCGCCGGCGGGCACTGCTGCATGAGCTGCTCCTGAAAGATGAGGTCCAGCAGGCGTTGGTAAGTCCGTGCCTCATAGCCCTCCACCCAGCGTATCCCGTACAAAGCCATGCGGGTCACGTAGGTAACATAGGACTCCTGGGGCTGCCTCTCTTCCTGCCAGAATTTACCCCGGTAGGCTTCAGGGGTAAAACCATACTGAAACAGTAACAGTTCTTTCAGGTGGTCATAGTCATCAGCATACTCATCTGGAAGCGCCATCATCGTCTGCTTAGCCAAGTCGGACAGTAAGGGGTCCAAACGTGCAACCCTATGCTGGGGAAGCACTTTGTACCGCCGACACTGTGTCTCAAAGTTCTTTAGAAAACTGTCTATCTGATCAGTACCTTCCACGAACTTGGTGAGACTGTGCTGATCCAGTTTGAGTTCATCTGTGTTGGGTTGGACAGGGGGGCAATAATGGGTCTGTTCACTGCCATAGTGATAAACTGCAGCCGCTCCTCCGGTGTCCCTCTGTCACCCCATGCAGTAATCAGTGCCAACATTTCAGGGATGAACGGACTGGTAGCCGCAGCAACCAGTACCCCTCCTGTTGCACTGCTCCCGGGAGGTGCACTCGTTCCCTCCCCGAGATTCCGCCGCCCCGGCACTGGGTTCCTTCCCTGATCTCCGGGTGGCTGTATAAGGGCAAGCTGAGCCGTATCCTGAGGCTCTGCAAGCCGGGCTTCATAGTCACCGATTGCGTCAACCATGTCTGCGACCTCCTGGTTTTCATAGGGCAGTCCATATTCACTGCACTTGTCCTTCAGCTGAGCTCGGGTCCTCATGTTGGATGAGCCTTCCGCCTCGCTCATGGTTCACGGCCGCAGCAGTGAGGTGGTGTTACAACTTGTAGTAACTGTTGCACTACTGTGTGTTCAATATCTTTAGTCCCAGGAACTCGCAATTACTCTCGAGTTCCCACTATATGACAGAATCCCACAGAACACTGTAATATAGGTTCAGTTCAATCCCGCCGCTGCCACCAGTTAATTATAGAGCTTGTCACGGTAGCTTATGACAAGATATAATGAACACCAAATATCTGGGTTGAACTGAATGAGGCTTAGATATAATAAAATATAATTTATTCCTTAAAAAGGGTGAACACAGCAATATAGTACAATTAACAGGCAAGAAGGTAACACTTACTTAGGGTTGGGGGATGGAGAAGTATCAGCTAGCAATTCTCCAGCAATCCGGTGACATCCCAGGTGGAATCAGAAGAACAACTAAAAACTGTAGGGTTGACACAGTTTATATACCTGTGTAACCCTATTCTTACATTGAATACAGACTATTGGTGAACAATTATCTGTATCCAATCCCTAACGTGGAGACACAGATTAACCCATGCCCCCCAGCTAATTAGCCCATGTGTACTGGGACTCTATGGGTAGCCCCATAATTAAATCAGGGGCGACGACCAGTTTACCAAATGAAGTATCTGCATTGTTTGTAGGTGTAGACATAACACTTACAAACCACTCCAGTTTGATGATTCTCCACCCTCAGGTAACAATTAGAGTGGCAGAGTCTGTTGATTAGTACTTGGTCTGTTGATTAGTACTTAGTGTAAACAATCCGGGCAGTTAACTTTTGATCACAGTGCTTAGGCTCAATCAGCCGGCTGCCCTTCATGACCTATTAGCATAGCAGATGGTCTGCATTTTCAGAGCAGATCCAAAATACCATACATATATACTTTAATATCTACACATATTAATAAGTTCCATTCTGGTGGGCTCAGTGGGTCGAAATTTGCCAGTTCTTAATGCCTACAGTGACTCCACACATTGGCCAAATATCAACTCTCTGCGACCTCCAGAACTGGAGATACAGAAATGCACTTTAAAACATTAAAATACAGGATTATAATGAAACATGGGAACATGGGAACATACAGTTTCCTGACATGACAAGGTGTAAGCCACATTCCTGGACCGCAGTCCAGTTAACCCCTCGCCTCCCTGGTGAGGTCAGGGGGAGGCCATATGGGGTGCAACCCCTTTAATACCGGACAAACGCCCCTCTCCCTCTACAATACATTTGTAGTGAAGGAAGTCTGCGAGAGTATGAGATTTCCTCGAGAGGCGTTCAGAGGAGTGAGTGCAGGAGCATGTATGTTTGGCAGTTTAGCCAGAGTCTGGGGTTAGAAGGGCTATAGCGCGAGAGAAAAGAGGGGCATGTAGATCGAGAGAGGAGGATGGGGCAGAGTTGTAGTTCTTGACCAGGTTGTAAAGAGTCTGTAGCAGAGCTGAGAGAGGAAAGGGAGGAGCGCAAAATGGAGTAAAGAGCCAGGAGGTTAATGGAACACAGGTTTTAGCAGAAACAAGGGGTAGATGTAAGGGGAGAAGCGAGAGAGAGAAAAGAGATAAGATGTTGGTCAGTGAGGGAAAGGGGGAAACGGAGAAGTCAGAGAGCAAAGGTTTTAGTGAAAACAAGTTCCAGGTAGTAGCTGTTTGCAATAGACATTTGTTCCCTAAATTCAGGGTCGGACCAAGACATTATTGCGCCCTGGCAGACTAAAAATTTGGTGCCTCTTCTGCAGGGCTAGTTCACAATGACAGGCCTGAATTTACACATAGGGTGGCAAAAATAGGGGGGGGGCAAATTTCAGGAGGGACCGGTGATGCGGTTACAGAGGCTCCGCTCTCTTCCCCAAAAAATTAAACTGATTGCCGAAGGAGAGCGTGGGGCATCTGTAAAGATCTCTTCCTCCAGCGACGCTCTCTTGCAGCATCGCGGCGTCAAATGACACTGTGATGTCACATGTTGAAGTGTTGCATGACTATGTGATGGCAAATGGCGTCCCTTTGTCATGAAAATGCGACGTGACATCGGGACACTGCAAGAGACCAGGGCGTCAAAATTCTAAAATCGGTCCTGGACAATGGTTTTGGACATTAGACCGTGACCAAACCGCCACCAGCGCTCCTCCCCTTGACTTTGCTCCGACCCCTGCACCATCTTTAAATGTATGAGTCCTGCGTACCCTCGTCAATGTCCCTTGCAGCTGCCACTCCGAGTCGTGCACGCGCCCGCCGCTTCGACGCGCCATCCAACAACGTCCCCTGTGTAACGGGTGCTAGCCACAAACAGGACAGAACCGTGAGGCCGAGGTGGGATATTGATACACTGACATGAAGCCGCGAGATTCGTCTTCGTGGGTAGCCGGGTCAGGGAAGGAGAGGATAGAGTAGTAGGTGAGCAAGCGGAGGTCGAGGAGTGGAGTGGAACGGATTGTAGAGGTCGGTAGCCACGGGCAAGGAGCAGAGGGAGATGGGCAGTAAGGGTCACTAGCCGGGCCAACGGTTGGAGAAAGCAGCGAGTCAAGGCAAGGCAGAAGTGCTTGTGACCAGCATACATCAAAGAGATTATGCTTCCTGGTGCAAGAGGCTGAGCATAAATAGCAGATCTGCGCAGCAGACAGGATCGAGCCAATCAGGCGACCACAGCTTCACGGGGGCGGAGCCTGTGCATGATGCTCACATCCCCAACCCAATCTCTCACGCCCCCTAGTCTTCTCCCCCTCTTCCCAAGTCTCTCTCCCTACCCATCTCACCACGTCTTTCCCACTCCCCCCTAAGTCTCTCACTCCCCATGTCCCCAACTCTCTCACTCCCCCCTCCCCAAGTCTCACTCTCTTTCCCCAAGTCTATCACTCCGCTCCCCAAGTCTCTCTCACTCCCACCCCCTCCAATTCTATCACTTCAATCTCTCCAAGTCTCTGTCAGGTTCTTCCTGGACGTTCTGCTCCCACACAGTTCCTTTGTTTGTCCACTGGGTGTGCTGCTGGTTCTGTCTGCTCTGGGGTTGCCTCTGTCTTCTCTTGGTTCTCCTGTGTTTCCCTGTATTCTGTCTTTGCCCTGCCTTTATAGTTTCCGGTCTTCTGTTTCTCCTGGCCTTTGTTTTATGTGGAAGAGGAAGCATCCAGGCACACGGACTTGATAATAGGTGATTTATTCAGCAAAAAATCCAACATTTCGACAGGCACGCAGTCTTTGTCAAGGTGAGCGCTAATAACATACAGAAAAAATAAGTAACTTTATTTGTCAGTAGTGGACCTGTGTCTTTTGCACCTCCGTCATCCTCTCCATTGTTTGATACATACTGGAAGTTTTAATATAGATTCAGAACGATTTATACCATCAACTGGCTCTATTTTTGTGCTGCTTCCTTTTTGTTAATCTCATGTAGTCATGTTAGTTTGTTTATGTTTCTTCTGTATGTTATTTTCATGGGTTCCATTTAGTCAGTATGTGTTCATGTTTGTGTACTGTATATACTTGGTTATTACTTTTTCAAATATTTTGTTGCCTCCTTTGTGATTTTATAGGTGTTATACCTTTAACTTTTTGGGGACTGTACACAGGGACATTGTAGGTGGGATTGGTCTTTCTCTTTTCTATCATTGTGGGGTTCAGCTATGCGCCTCGCTAATGCGCCGCTGTCTTGCATTGTCGAGCCTGCTCTGCTTGTGGGGAGCGTCAGGTTGCCATGACAGCAGAGGGGTGTGTGCTGTGATTCCCTTTTAGATGCCAGCTAACTGGTGGAGAGCCATGCTCATGTGCAGTAGGCTGTTGCACTGTGCACATGTGGATTGCTGTCGGTGACGGTGACGTCTCTGTGGGGTCCGGCCGCTCTACTCTCTACTATCGTGGTGCTGCCTGCTCCTCATGTGTTGAACATCCGGTGACCATGGCAGCTGAGGGGGGCATGCCTGGATTCCCTGTTAGGCACCGGCTTACTGATGGAGAGCCGTGCGCATGCGCAGTAGGCCTCCGCTGGGCTGATTCATTGTGCGCATGCGTGGACCTCCGTAGGCGCCGTGACTTCATGGGGGATTCAACTTTCGCGCCGTTGGACACCTGTAGCGAGGCGAGATAGGTGAGTACATAGGTATTTAAGTACACGGGTTGGTTAGATGTTTAGCCCTCACCTTGACAAAGACTGCGTGGCAGTCGAAAAGGAAGTTTTTGCTGAATAAATCACCTATCAAGTCCGTGTGTCTGGATGCTTTCCTCCGTCTCTGTGATTCATTGGGGTGTTGCAGGGTCTTCCCTATCTCTACCCAGCACCGGCAGGTTACCGTCACTGTTTGGATGAGACGTGTGCCTGTAATCTTCTCTGTGTTCCTTTCTGTTCCTTGTCTTGTTCCTGTGGATTCCCATTACTGACCCCTGCCCGTGACCTGACTGCGATACACTGCCGCCTGCCTCCGACCTATGCCATACATGGATTAAAATCATGTGAATACAGAAGAGGTAAAAACTAGATGAGTCACCAGCAGGGCAGTTCAGACCCTCAAGGACTACCAGCGCCTGATCGTGCGGGAGCTGTTTATGCATCGCTGCCCAACTGGTTAAAGCAGCATACCCTGTGTGATGCAGGGAAACTCACGGCCGAATGTGTGGCAAACCGTCCCTACGTGCTGGAGAGGGGCCACCCCGCTTTGACAGGTCATGACCTCAGAGTGATCGGTCTTGGGTAAACCCAGCCTCCCCAACCACTGAGACCAGCTCATTCTGAGCCAGCGAAGGCTCATAGAGATCCAGCAGGAGCGGATGTGTTCCAAACATTAATCTATAGCACACAAATATACACACAACGACCTCGGAACAGAAATACACAAACTCATACACACACAGTCATCTTAGCACACAAATACACACACACTTTAGCACACAACTCCACTTAATATACACTTTCTTTAGCACACAAATAAAATACACATTCGCCTTAGCACACAAATACACACACACATACATACACTTACCTTAAAGCAGCAGTTCCCGTTATTTTATTTCTTTAAACATCATTCTGTGCTGCTTTGTACTGGCCTGTGTCACACGATGGATTTAAAAACCTGGAAGTACTAGTGGTACTTTAATGATAAGTACCTCGGGAACTGGGGAATCTACGGAGATGAAGATCACACGGCTCAGCTCCGTGGACCTACTGTTTCCCACCCCTTAAATAAATGGGTGGGAAAAAAGGGCAGTGTGGCCTGAGCTGGTAGCATGGCATCAAGTATAACGCAACTGCCTACCTGTGCAGCTGCTTTCTATGCCACAGTTTGTATGATCATTTGGTCTAGTGGCTGAGTAAATGGCTTACTTTTATTAAAATAAACTTTATTCACAAGTACTGTAATCTCCCTATCTCCATGTCATTAAGGAAGAGGCAGATAGATACCACAGACATAAATGAGTAAGAGCGGGCAGCTTGCTAATTTACTATCATGACATGGGTAACATAACACCTGGACATTTTACTTTTGTGATTAGCTCATTTAATGTATGTCATATTTCACTGATAAACTGGAGACCCAAGATATAGCTTGACTATAGGCTGACATTTTCCGAGACCAATATTGCCTGCCAGTGCCACACATTCACCATACTCCATACCACTTGAGAAGTTATCCTGCATCACACACTCCATTCTCCTGCTCACTTTTAAAGCTTTACACTCTTCTGCCCCTCCTTACATCTCAGCCCTAATTTCTCGCCATGCACCATCCCGACTCTTGTGTTCCACTCAAGGATGTCTTCTCTCTACCCCCTTTGTATCTAAAGCCCTCTCCCGCCTTAAACCTTTCTCACTGACTGCCCCACACCTCTGGAATGCCCTTCTCCTCAATACCCTACTAGCACCCTCTCTGTCCACCTTTAAGACCCACATTAAAACACACCTGCTTAACGAAGCATATGAGTAGCTCCATGGCTAATATTATACACCTGATACATAAAGCTTGACCCCTTGCAGATGCACTCACCAGAATGCCCTCCTATTGTATCTGTATCTGTACGTTCTTCCTACCTACCAATTAGATTGTAAGCTCTTCGGAGCAGGGACTCCTTTTCCTAAATGTTACTTTTCTGGCTGAAGCACTTATTCCCATTATCTGTTATTTGTATTATTTGTTATTTATATGATTGCCACGTGTATTACTACCGTGAAGCGCTATGTACATTAATGGTGCTATATAAAGACATACATACATACATAGAACTGTCCACCAGCCCCAATACTGCACCACTGCTGCCTTGCTGCCACTGCTATTTACACATTGTCTCCTTGTCCCCACACTGACTTTCCACCTCATCACAATAACAGTTCAAGCAGTAGAGTGCTCTTGCCGCTGCCCCAAGCTCTTGCCGCTGCCCCAAGTTTTCCAACAAGCTAACAGTTTCAAACATGCTCACAGTAAGGGGGCTCTAAAGAAGCTCTTCACCTTTTTAAACTCTATTTGATAGTGGTGGCACTGGTGGCTATAGCAAGTTGGTAACTGGTATGATTGGTGATGGTGTGGCACTAGAGTCAACACCAGACCCAAACCTATTAATGGTACACGTGGTGGCAATGGTAACACTGGCCTATTTTATTAGGACTATAGTACGGCTGCACCTGCTAGTGCCAGTAAAAACTACTAGTAGTACCACTATGTGTTATAATGTCATTTAGGAGTCAGGATTAACCCTGGATATTCTTCTCCACACAATCAGAACTTTTTGCTTCCTTTCCTCCTTTCTTATTCTTCATCTCTTCCTTTATAAGCATGTCTCCTTATGCCTCCTTTTTTTTCTCTCTATTTTAAACAACATACAGTAAAGCTATAAAAGAAAATTTAGCTGAGGGAATGGAAAACCCCCCAAATCGAATAGAAAAGAATTGGTCTGGGCAAAAACGAATCTATATATAGAATGTTTGATAGAATATTATAATAAAACAAAGTAGGTTAACTTCAGAACGTGAAACTCTAATACAATGTTAAATAAACAGTTTCAGGTGAATACAATAAAGTTACACATTCACACATATGCCCTTTACACATAATAAAAAGAACACACATCAGTCATGCATCTGCTGTAATGTAAGTTTAGAACAAACCTAATTATTTCTTTATTTTTAAACTTTACAGTGTAATCATTCATACAATTTCAAATAATGGGAACTACATACACAATAAAAAGCATCAAGCAGGCACGTAAACACTGGGGAAAGGGCCCTAAAGATATTACAAACCTGTACTATGCAGAAATAACTGTAGACATTTATTGCAAAGTTTTAATCCTGTTGCAAGTGAGAAATGTGAATAGCAGACGGACAGTAAGTGAAGTAGAGGATGCTGGCACACCCCAGGAGTCATGCTCCTCACCCGACTTCACAAACACAACAGATAATTGCAACCACACACCAGATATATGCACCTAGGACACATACACCAGATACAGTATATGCTGTAAAGTTTACAGTGTAAACACACACACACTTACTAGGTACATACACCACACACACACACACACACCAGGTGCATGAACCACATACCAGAAATATGCACCATGCACACACATACAGATGTAGCACTGTTAATGTTGGCACGTTATGCAATAGTAGTTCTATTGAAACAATGGTTAATGGGATAACACGTTATTTAATGCGTTATTTTGTGTGGTAATGGGGTAATAATGTCTGCTATATCTGTACACCAAATACATACACTATGCACACACATATACCAGATGCATGCACTATACACATACACATCAAATACATCCACAATACATAAACATACAATATACAGATGTAGCAGACATTATTGTGCACAACATAACGCAACAAACAACATGTGTTATCCTTTACCACTGTTTTCAATAGAACTACTGTTAAATAACAAGCCAGCAAAAACACAACTCACGGCATTAATGGCTGCAAAAACATCTGTTACATCTGTACACAAACATACATATCAGATATATGCAATATACACACAAATACAAACATCAGATACATACTACCTAAACCATAACCACATCAGATAAAGGAACCATTCACACACGGGTAGATCGTCAGAAGTCTGTTAAATCTGGCCTACTAATGTGACATTACCTAAATATTTAACGGACGTTACTTTCCCCGGGTTTAAGGGGTATTCTCAAAGCTAAATACATGCAAAAATAATGGTCACTATTTGTCTCATTTGCAGTGCCTCGCGTTAGCTTAAAATAATAGCTTCAAATAATATGGCGTTAAGCATGTCTTAGCGATAGATGGCGTTACTTCTATCAGGTTCCTGAATAGTTGTTTAATTAAAGTTTAAAAAGAGAAGCCAGGAGAGCCAGGTAAATAACAATACGATAGGTATGGTTTTACACCTCCAAATCCTGTAAAAGTCCTATTCCAGGGTCTGGATGTGAGTAACGTCACCTTTTGCTAACGTTATGTTAAATCTGTGCGTTAACTGTAACAGAGCTCTGAGGATATGCGTTGTTAGACGGAACGCCTCTTCTGCATATCATTAGCTTGAATGTTCATTATAATAACGCGTGGGCTCGTTATGGCTGAAAACAGCACTTAACGCACCATCACAGAGCTTTGAAGATCCCTGCTAACACTTAACAATACATTAACTGAAGTTAACATATAGTTAAGTAATTAACGGTCTTCTGGGGATCTTCCCACTGATGCATTGACCACACACACACCAGATGCATGCACCATACTTATACATCAGATCCATGCAACTTCCACACCCATCAATACATCAACCATACTGTACATAAACACAGACACACACTCAGGGCTGCCGACAGGGGGAGAGAACTAGGACAAGTGTCGTGGTTCCAACTTCTTTGCCCGGCTCTCCCCCAGCTGCGGGCCTCCCTCCCTGACTGTTACTGAGCTTCTGATTCTGTAGCGTGGCGGACCCTGAGCCCAGTTTACTTCCGGCGCGCACTGGCATGAGAGAGAGAGGCTCGGCGTGGGACAGTCAGTGAGGGAGGCCTGAAGCTGGGGAGAGCCGGGCCCGGCGGCAATGAGAGGACTGGCACGCAGGTAGAGTCGTTGGGGGAGAGCTGGGGCAGCAGAGGCAGGAGTCCATCCCCAAGGTACAGTAGGTAAATTTGTATTTATTTGGTGCGTTTTTTAATATATGTATTTGAGGGGGGGGGGGTGGTTTTGTTCAATGTATTTGGGGCTGGGTAGGGTTTTTTTTTATATATGTATTTGGGGCTGTGTGTTTTTTTTATATGTATGTAATGGTGCTTCCCCCACCCTCTGGAAGATTCTGCCATTACTGGTCGTGTGGTGCATGATACCTGCTGGTAACAGGAGGGCTGAGCTGTCCGCCGATGGTAGTAGGGACACAGGATCAGGTTTCTGGGGTACATTACCCACATGGTTCTCCACCAGTGCAGCGCCTCCATCTGCTTTAGGCGCCAGATAGGTGATAGATCACACACTAGGCGGGAGTATAATAACAGGAATGGTTTATTCTCTTGGTCTGTGCAGTACAGGAACACGGCAGGTTGCCCACTGCAGTCTCTGGGATGGTCAACTTGAGGATGGTCCCTGGATTACCACTAAAGGTCAGGGCCCCGCAGCTGTCCTGGCTCTTCCCTGGCCCTCTAGCAAGACCAGAGGTATAATGTATCACTCACTCTCCCCCAGGGGGAAGAGAAACAGGGGAGGCCAAGCTCCAGGCAATCCTGTGTGATCCCTGCCTAGTGGAGAGGCACTACTAAATTTGGGGCGGCACTGCCCTTAAGTACACCTGGGAGGAGGGCACCGGGTATGTCCCATGATTGGTCATGCTCAGGCCTGATGTCACCGCCTCCCACTGTCACTCCAGTGCAGCATCAAGGAAGGGGAAAACCCCATGTTGACTACTGGCAGCCTGATTCTAGCAGGGCTTACTGCCAGGAGTAGGGCAGGTTAGTAGCCAAAGGTGGCATGGCAACATGTATTTGGCCCTGGGTGTTTAAAAAAAAATGTATTTGGGACTGGGTGTTTTTTTTATATATGTATTTGGGTCTGGGTGTTTTTCTTTATATATGTATTTGAGACTGGGTGTGATTTTTTATATGTATTTGGGGCTGAGTGGGGGTATTTGTATGTATTTGGGGGGTGGGGGACTTTTGGTATATATTTGGGGCTGGGGGTTTCTTTTTTGTATGTATTTTGGGGGTGGGGGGTTTGGGTATGTATTCAAGGGTGTTTTCTGGGGGCTATGTATTTGGAGGGTTGTGTTTTTTTTGTATGCATTTGCTGGTAGTTTTTTTTGTATGTATGTGGTGGGAGGGTGGGGTTGTATATATTTTTTGGGGAGGTATGTTTTTGTATGTATTTGGGGAGTGGGAAGCTTTTTGTATTTGGGGGGCTGTTTATTTAAAATATGTATTTATGTATTTTGTGGGGGGGGGTTGTGTATAAGGGGAGGGAATGAGTGTGGGGTGGGAGGAGGGAATGAGTGTGAGGAGGGGGGTTGAGTGAGATAATTGATGGAGGGGGTGAGAGTGAGAGGAGAGAAGGGGTGAGTGAGGAAGAGTGGGACGGAGACAGAGGGGCGAGAAATACATGAGAAAAGGGGAGGTGGAATAGAGGGGGCTTGCGAGGTGTTAAATGGGGGGCTTGCAAGATCGCTCACACGGGGGGTGGAGGGAGGCCTGGTCGTAACTGTAGTCCTGGGCCCTGGGAAATCTGTCCGCGGCCCTGCACACATTAGTACTTACATAACACTTATACTGACCAACCAACATAAACATTTACTGGTCTGGAGCAGGGAGGCCAGTCAAGGAAAGCTCTGATGTGCCCCCACATGGCTGTAACCCCACACTGCAGCAGCAGCCCATCCTCAGGGTCACTGACCTCCCAGCAGCAACCAGACCAACATATAAAAATCATTTGCCTCTCTTCCTCCCAAGCCATCCCACCCCTACAATGAAGATGCATTCAGACAGCCAGAGATAAGTAAAGCAGAAAGTAAAAAGCTTTAAAAAGAGAACAAGAGACTATGGGCATCATGGTAGGAGAAGTTTGTAGTTAACACACTATTAAATCAGGAGTAGACAATTCCAGTCATCAAGAGCTACCAACAGGTCAGGTTTTCAGGATATCCCTGCTTCAGCACGGGTGATGTTGTCTTTGATAGAGCCAGTGATTGAGCCACCTATGCTTAAGCAGAAACATCCTGAAAACCTGACCTGTTGGTAGCTCTTGAGGACTGGAGTTGGCTACCCATGATTTAATGTATAGCGATTTCAGAAGAGGAGACGCATGATGCAGGTGATAATGAGAACGATATACAGTATGCAGTATGTTAATAGATTGCAAGGGACAAAGCTGGGAGGCAGGAAGATCCTTTAGAAAAAGGTTACGGGAGATTAAAAGATCAAGAGCAATTGCTTACACAACAGGCTCACCTAATAATATCATGATCTAATATATATACACCCAATGCACATAGGGATAGTTATTCTGAACTAAAACACAAAAGGAGGAAATCATAAGATCTCAATATATCCAATCACCATGGTTCAGTGATACATAGCCAATCATCTGGTGCTCCAAGCACCAGTGTCAATGCGCAATAGTAGATTTACGGGGATTGATGTTAAACAATGATGGCTTTTCTCCCTTTTTGGGGTTTTTAGTTTATGTATGGTTATTCCCCCGTAAATCTACTATTGCTCATTGACACTGGTGCGTGGAGCACCAGATGATTGGCTATGTATCACTGAACCATGTGATTGGATACATTTAGGAAATGCTCTTGGCACGAAGGTATAAAGGACACCCACGCTGTCTTAGTGTACGTCTCCTAACTTGAGAAAGCGTGAGTCCCGAATGCGAAACGTACGTCGGGCATGACATAATTGCGTTGATGTCTTGGAGGATACGGGTGGAATCGTTCCTGGTCTCTGGTGACTGGTTGTATAGTGCTGTCCTGTGCTTTGAGCTATGTATTTTAAGCAGCTGAGTTATCGTGGCAATGCATTTAGCTGTATATGGTTAGCGGGTGATTCACGCTAATGATTTGTGAGTGTACCATCTACTCAGGCTACCAGAAGCGTGCTGTTTTTTTCACTGAGGGTCTGGATACTAAGCGCTACATATTGTCTTAACAGCCTTTATATGTATCAAGTTGATATCATTATACATTGTACTTTGTACTTGGCTATTACAAATTTGGTGTTGTTGCTGCTACACTGTGCGTCTTGATACTAAGTGCTACATGTTGACCCACAAGCTTTTTGCTTTTGCATGTATCCAACTGATACTAATAAATGTGTGACATAGGCATAGCACTGTTATTATTGATTACAACCTGGGAATGTGCTATATCTGGTGCTATGTACATCAATATGGTTATGTTAATGGATAGATAATAATTCATTATCCACATCCCTACATGTTTAAGAGCTGGGCATAATACTGCCAATATATGTAACTAATATTCAAGTGTTGCATTTGATATATGTGGTGATTTAGCGAGCTATATACCTGCTACTCACTCAGATACACCCAGCTATATTGGAGATCTACACTCACATGTCTCTAATTATATACAGGACGATTGTTGGGAGCATTTACTATTGTACTGAAATTAGCAATCTAGCTGATTGAGTCTGGGAGTATTTAACCCGTATATAGTATGAAAGTCTTTTGAGTGCAGTAAATAGGGATCATTGGGAGATCTTATGATTTCCTCCTTTTGTATTTAAGATCAAGAGCAATGCATTACTTGCCACTTTAATGTGACTGCACTGTTAAACTCACTAATGCAACCATGTTCATGTGTCCACTAATGTGATACATGTAAATGACCTTCTCATAAGCATATGCAGTGCCTGATGACTCCTCATCAGATCCATTGTTGTATGAAATCAGTACACCTCAACTAGTCCGTGAAACATGTGTGTACGTTTGTGTAATCAGAATGTGAAACATGGAGTACATTTGATGAAAATCGAGCAATGCTGGGAGCTTTTGAAAGGCTTCATTACATGACAACCTGTGTTAAGGGGTATGGTACTTAAAAGTTCTTTTTGTAAAGTTGTAATGCTTTATCAGCTACATATTGTATGAATTCTGGGCTCTCTAAATCTAAATGACCAGGGACTCTCACAGTAAAAGTGGGAGAAGTCAATATATTCACTTCTACGACAGTTTCATTGAAAGTAGAAAATTCACTGTTTCGATTGATAGACACCTGGAAAACAAAGCAAAGAAATGAAAGTTAATACAATATTAAAGTAGCATTTCCTGAAATTGTATTTTTTAATATGACTGTAGGTATGAAGCAGGGTCTCCTAGAGCCAATAATGTCCACTCCCGTGACCCCCTGTTTGCTGAGATACATACCAGAGAAGCTCATGCCAATTACTTCCTGGTTAAATGTCCCGAGGCATGCAGGCTAATAGGAAGCCATGATGGATGAGGTGGCGTGCCTAGCCATGGCTGCTACTGCCATGAGCTACAGAGAAAGTATCAAGGGAAGTAGGGGGTCCCGGGAGATGAAATTAACAGGGTGCCGCTCTGGAGACCACCTGCTTCATACCTATATATTTTTTTTAATGCCCTAGGAGGAAACACCTTTAACCAACAGGATTCTGGAGTATGATGCAATGCAGGTTAGTGCTAAATACTCCCACTTTTCTGAATCTTTTTTTCTGTCTTGGTTTCCTAAAAACATTCTAGAGCTTCCGCTCAATTATTACTATTGCTGTTCTCCAATGTTTACATTAAGGCCCATAGTTACAAAGTGGTGCAATGCCATACGTCAGGGGTCTCCAAAATCAGTCTTCAAGAGCCGCCAACAGGCTGGCTTTTATGGATATCCCTGTTTCAGCACAGGTGGCTCAATCAGTGACTCAGTCTTTCACTGAGCCACCTGTGCTGAAACAGGGATATCCATAAAAGCCGGCCTGTTGGCGGCTCTTGAGGACTGAGTTTGGAGACCCCTGCCATAGGTCACTTTCATAGCAGCAGAAGACACCTTCCTGGTCCATTCAACATAATGCGCTGTAAAATGTATGCTAGTGATGGGAAGTGTCTTATGGCTTAGAAATGCAAATGAGAAAAGTATAATGCTCCCGTTAGTTGTTACTCTCGGTCAGTGAATAGCAGTGGAGGGAATTTTACAACATAACATTGTCAGCCTGTGAAACATTGAAGTTCAATGTTAAAAAGTACTACAAAAGACTATTCACAGTCCCATGGTTCAACAAGCAATCCGGTCATTCCTCTTTCTTTTAGGCTGTGCTTATAGTGCTGGCTACGGCGACTGCAACGTCGCGCTGCACCGGAGCAAGTACATGCAGTCCGTCAAGGGTGCCCATAGTGGGCGCAACCGCAACGGCGCTGCAGAGTGACGGAGCGGTCGTGATCGGCGGTAGTCAAATAAGTTTGACTTTTTCGGAGATCGCCACGTGACATCAGCGGCACGTGAGCGGTTCAGCCAATGAGGGCGGACCACTCACGGCCACGCCTCTGCCACGCCCCCCCCCAGTCTCTCTCTCTTGTCTCCTGCACCATAGGGCAGGAATCGCAATTACAACGGCGACGGCTGACGCCGTGTAGGTAATTGTCATGACAACACGGCACCATGTGACGCCACGCAGCCATATTCGAGAAGAGTTGCAGGGGAAAGATGCCGGGAGACACCGCTGAAGGTAAGCGCAGCATTTAAAAAAATAATTCTCTGCGTTGGCCTTCAGTAGAAGGTGGTAACCCTGCCCCATGATGGTGTAACTTTCCTTTAAGGCAGCAATCCCCACCGCCACAAAACATAAAATCAGGTTATGTTGTGGTATTCTATTTTTAACTTGTACTGTATTTCTTTTGTAATCGTCATTCTTTGCTCAGTTTGCGCCTGTTTATTTCTCCTTGACATCCGCTGTTTCCATGAAAACTCTGTTGCCTTTGTAATTGTGAATGGCAGCAGGCATTTTAACCTTCCAGGGAGGCACATTTTTATCAAAGGATATCTCCAGAATTGGAGATGCTCAGGTTGTGGGAGGAGCGAGAAGGAATCCGAACTCAAAGCTCCGGCGACCCACTTAACGGGAAGTTAATGTCACGTTAATAGTAACACTGTTTTATCCAAGGAAAATACTGAAACGTTAAGTCACGTTTTCTCACGTTAAAGAACATAGCAATAGCTATGACGGACGTTAGTGAAAATGATATGCAAAATTAGGTACTAGCATAGCATCACCACTAGAGATCGGCGGAACAGATCAGATTCGTTCCCCTGAATTTCCCTGATATTTTAGGACAAATCCGTCCCCGTCCCCCACCAAAAACTGCCCACGGATTAGGCATAAGAAATTGTTAATAATACAGATTTACTCCAAAATCCTTTTTTTTTATTTTTTTTTAAAAATGATTATTTTAGATAGGGTTGAAGGAAGGGGTTTCCGGAGTAGACCCCCGCTAATTTTAGCTCCCCGCGATACAGACGTCCAGAGAGGGTGCCGGTATCTTTCTTCAGTTTAAATCTCCTGGTCATGTGGGCAATAGGAAGCCGTGACAGGGACATTTAAACTGCAGAGAGAAACACACCTCCGTCAGGGCTGCTGGTATCTCAGGAAGCATGGGGTCCTGAAGCTGAAATTAACAGGGTTCAGCTCCTGGAACCCGCTGCTACAAACCTATTTAAAAAAAAATGTTTTATATTTTTTCACATAGTCCAGGATGGCATTAGCCCTGTCTTTCCTATGTATACAATGACCAAATACATAGGCAAGACAAGCTAAAACATCCTGAAAGAGATTAAATTGTTAACTACAATTCAAATACTGTGGCACTATAATTGTACGTAATTATATTCGTTTGCTTTTACCTTTTCTATACTGAACATGTTATTTGATCCTAAGGTAATATTGGTGATCCCAGCCACCCATCCAAATCGCTCTTTCATTTTGCTCATCAAGTTGGAGGTGTCTTCAGCATGACGGTGAACAATTAGTAGGAGATCCTCATACTGCTGTTCAGACAAATTGACCAGTTTGAAGGCTTCTCCAGACTTTCCGTGCAGCTCTAGCACATCAGGGCAGTCTTGTTGGCATCAGCAGGCAAGCACAACCAAACAAGACAAAAAAAAAGATACATATTAATTGATAGCAAATAAGGTTTTTGTTTGTTCATCTATTCCTCGCGCTTATTATAAACCCTTCTATCTCCTTTACTTTCCAGCATATATTTCCTACTCCTTATTTTCTTATGTATCACTATATCTATTTTGAGTGGGTTTTAAACCCTTTACTGTACGAGTTTCCATCACTTCTCCTGCATGCGCTGTACCTACGCATTCAACATATTCCTCTGATAAATACATATTTTGTCACATTTCCCATTTTCCCCCTCCTTCCAGCTTCAGTAGAGAACAACTGATTATTTAAGCTTCTCAGTCCGCGAAATTCTTTCCCTACATTCGTTATTTAGATCTCTCTGGTACTTAAGTTTTTACATCATATTCTCCTCCACCCTCCTTGTATACAGGTGAAGTCCTAAGCATTTCCTCTCATTGTCTTTGATGAAAGTAGTTATTGGTAACATATTTCATTGCTTCATTACTAGAAGTGCAGAAGTATATGGAAGATATGCAATTCAGAAGGAACAGAATGACAGGAAGAATAGAAATAGGATAATGTCAATCTAACATGTATATACTATAACATGTATATCTGCCCAGGATATAGCAAGGCTCTGGTATGCTTCTGCTTTGCAAGAAAAGCCAGTTTGTGTATCTGATTACAGGCATACCCCGCATTAACGTACGCTATGGGACCGGAGCGTGTATGTAAAGCGAAAATGTACTTATAGTGAAGCACTACCTTTTCCCACTTATCGATGGATGTACTGTACTGCAATCGTTATATACGTGCATAACTGATGTAAATAACGCATTTGTAACAGGCTCTATAGTCTCCCTGCTTGCGCACAGCTTCCGTACATGTAGGGAGCCGGTATTGCTGTTCAGGACGTGCTGACAGGCGCATGCGCGAGCTGCCGTTTGCCTATTGGGCGATATGTACTTACTCGCGAGTGTACTTAAAGTGAGTGTCCTTAAACCGGGGTATGCCTGTATAGAAGAAAATGTTATAATCATCTTTTTTGTAAGAAGAAATGAGCTCGCTCTCTTGGTTATCATGTCATGGTATGTTGTGATTGTGTGATTGACACAATGCACGTATTACTATAGAAATATTTTCTTGTGATATAATGGCACAGTGCATATCTGCTTTGTGCTACAATTGTACCTGTGGCTGTCGGCAGTACCAGTAGTATTTTTGGTGTTGTATTTTCTGAGATAATTTTGTGGTCCTCTCTATTTCTTGTACAGGACTTAAGCGAGAGTTTGTCCTCTTATGAACAATAGGTTATTTACACTGACATATTTCATCTGTGTGCAGTATTTGACTGTACCTTTCATCAAAGTGTCATAGCACAGCTGACATCTCTCCTTAAACTGCAAACAGCCTGAGGAATTCTGCAGTTCCTTACATGGCATACTGTTAGGTTTGGGCATAACTCCTCCAAAAGGACTTACAGATCCTGCAACATACATGCATAGTGTCAGAACTACAGGCTTAACATACAGAGCAATACACATGCATTTTATGCATCATATTTTAGTAACTACAGTATAAAAGGAGACTGCAAACTACTGTTGATCACTTCAAAAATAAGAAATCACAATGCATTTAAGTTCAAAATAATGTCTCTGATTCAATCTTTTCTTTTCCTCTTGCGTTGGATCTGTCCTCTTGATATCTCATGGATGGAAGTTTTAGAAAATAAGGTAAAATAAAACCAGATTATGAACTACTGTGACTTTTCTGTCTGTCAACAAAGTAAAAACTGGAGAGCCGGTCCAAAGTTAAATTACAGGTAATAAACAGCAGTGGCTTTACACACCACAAAGAATGAGCTGGAGTGGAGAATTGGCTACTAGAAGCAGTTGCATTCAGTATACTGTACTGAGGATTTTTACAAACACGAATGGGAAAGGAGAAATGTTTTAATCACTATATGTTCACAAAACTTATTAAAAGTAAACAACCAAATGTTTTACATTTTGAGGCTACGGTATGTTGCTGTCCTTTTCTATATTGACTGTACCTATACCAGCACTGGTGGAGATTTGGGAGGAGGCAATCTCTGCATAGCATTTATCATTGTGAGGAAAAGCTAGAGTGCCACAGTTTGCTATTCTAAGCTGTAATTTAAGGTTCCACTAAAAGGTGGAAATCAAGGCTTTGCAAAAACTTCTGCAGGTTGGAATTTCAACATGGAATCATTTGTAATTGTAACATGTAATTATATTTTTTACATTTAGTGGGATATTTTAAATTGCTCCCATCATTAGTATATATTTTGTACATACAAATATATGTATGTTTTGCATAATTTTCTGTACATAATTGGCAATATTTTCCTTATACAAAAGCTTTGTAAATATTTCTACATAAGTAATACAAAATCACTGTTATAATGTAAGCAAATTACATCTGTTTTATTTACAACGTGCACGGTTTTAGCTGTTCACCCACAATATTTAGGAAATATGAGGTGTAGACTTCATTCCAGGCTAGAGTTTTGGATATAGTTCATGGTTTGTACAGTATATGCACAATCATTTCAATGCAAACTGCACTGGTGGCAAAGGGATTAAAAAAAAGTGATAACTCATACAGTTTGGCCTGTATTTTTCCTCTCTGTGGATTTCTAACTATCAACTGCTTGAGTCAGAGACATGACAAGTTTACCAGAGACAAATGTCTGTATCTACAATGATTACTCTCCTGAGAGTCAGTTCAAGATAAAGTTCACTGCTTAAGATAGGGCACACGAGTCTGGTTATGCAGTGAAAACACTGAAGTCAGGGAGAGCCAAACAAAAGAGCTAATGCAGACACTGGGAGCTTATTTTTCAAAGTCTCCCGGCTGTAAAATTGATGCCAAAAACAGCAATAGATTGAGCATAGAAGATAATCCAGTTTAAACATTGACTTTTTTTTTCTTTAATAGATTCTGGTGCCCCCGTATTGTAACTGTTTAGCATCTGCCCGACATGCAAATGATACCCATTGTGGTAATATAAATCAGTTTCTCAAAGAAAGGTTTTCGTACTTGAGTGGAGATTACATTAAAATATTACCAGAGGATCTCAAAGTACAATTTAGCCACAACTTGCAAAAAGCCACACAGTTTAGTTATGTGACCTCCTAGCACACTTTGTTATGGTGGGTTCTATTCATTCATATAACAATCCATTTAATAGGGAAAAGTAACTACAACTTCAAGAGCTGGCCTTAGTGAACATCAGTAACTGAGTTCATGTACATGTAGCACAGTTTTCCCCACCCTATGGGAGATGTGGTGGCTACTGAGTGTGTGTGGTGTTTTACCTGTGGCTCAGAGGAGGTCTGAACCTCCGCTGCTGGGAGCCTGGGGTGGAGCTGATCTGTCTGGTGACAGCGCCTCCACCTGTGCGGGATCCTAACTGTCGGATAACCCCGTCACAGGACTCAATACAAGAATACACACAATGGTATAGATAACAGGTTTACTAACATGCAATGGGCAATACAATAACTATAGAACGTGGCCTCGCACTGCCGTACCCACACACCACACCCTTTGTGCAACACCCTATCCACATCCTGGTGGGGTTTTCCCCAAAATACTGAGGTGCCCTGGGCACTCAACCTCCCAGTGTCCACAGAAGTCAACCCACCCAATGTATGTGTGACATCGCTGCCCACAACCAGTGTTAGAGTTGGTGCACATGTAGATGGAGGTGTGATACCTGCTGGGTGCTCCAACACCCGGTAGCGCCGACAGAATGGTGACAGGGATCCGCTGATCCAGCAATGTGGGCCGCGATGGCGTCCACCTCCACATGGGGTGGTATCCAGCTGGAGGGTCCCACCATAAGAGAATCTGTATGCAGTGGTGGTCTGGTCCCAGATCACAGGCCGCATCTGCTGCGCAGCATTCTCTGCTGTGTCCCTGACACTAGGAATGCTACTGAGCCGTGTCCCTATCTATGGGGCCGGTCCCTGTAGCAGCCACAATCTACAGGGGAGTCAGGGCCCAATAGGGGTCTCTGGCCTAGTGCAGGGGCCTACAGACACCCTGCACACGCACCCATACCCTCTGATGTCCCAGCTCCGACTGGCGTGGCTCGCAGCGCGCCAAATGTATCAATCTTGTGGCAGGAGCAATGCTGCAGCCCTATTGGCTTTATTTCCCCATCTGATCTTCAGACCCATGGCCTTCTGGGGGCTGTAGTCCCCGCGGAGCACCTTCCCCAAGATGGCCTCTGTACATTGCACATGTGTGCACCTGTAATGGCGGTCGCAACTCCCGACACCTTTCTGCGCTTGCGCAACTGTACTGCGCATGCGCACGCACTATCAAGATGGTGACGTCCTGCAAAGGGAGCCACTGCGGATCTCCGGCAGTCGCCCCTGCACAACTTCCCTACCTACGGCGGTCTGACTGCAACCTCTGGCGGCACCCGCACCACCCGCGGAGGTAAGGGGGGCCAAGGGGGAGCACAGCAGGAGACCTGGCCACATACACATTTGGATAAATCAGCACAGTAAATGTACCACTTGATTTATTAAAGCTCAAACTTAGCACATTTGTAATAGATTGCCATGGTTTGCAAATGTTTTATGCAGATGAGGATACAGTAGTGTTGTATTGGTCAGTAGGTACCATGTCATTCTTTAAGGCAGTGGTTCTCAACCTTTTTTGAGCAGGGGTACCCCTGAAGGATTTTAAAATCTCGGGACACCCCTACTAATCAGACCTCACTCATCCCCTTTTTGTTCACATGAGTACACCCACCACACTCACTCACTCACTCACTTCTTACACACTCACACATCATTCGTACCCTTTTATTCAACACACACATTTATCCCCCCTCTCACACATCACTCACCCCCTTTTTCAATCTTACACTCCACATTCACCCGCCCTACTCTTACTTACACCACACAACTTCCCCCTCTCACACAAAGCCATCAACTTCTCCTCCCCTCAGAAAGCCCTCACTCCTCCCCTCTTCCCTCACACCTAAAACATGTCAGCTGCTTCGGGTGTGCATCCCACAGTGTCTGGAGATGGATAGGCTCCTTTCTCTCCTGTTTCCTGGACACAATGATTGCAGCCGCTACATCTTCAGGGAGTGCGGGTGCGCCTGTTGAGCAACGACCAGTGTGTTTGTACCTGGGACCGCAACACCCTTAGCAGAGTACTGCGGCACCCCGGTTGAGAAACACTGCTTTAACACATACTGTTGGTAGGTGGTTTGCTCTCCAGAGCAGCCTTTTAAAGCCAAACTGCTCTGGCTGCCCATATTTGTGCACGGAAATGCTGCACTTTTATTCTTTATTCATGTATTGTGAGACCATTTGTCTGAATCAAATGTAAGAAATGTGTTAACGAGATTTTTGATAGTGGATGCTCACAAAAGGTATCTTTATCAGGCCACAGGCATTACCCCTATCTGTCAGATGCAGCCCTTTATATTTAAAAGAATATACAGTATCAACAGGACGCTTACTGTACCTTTCAGTGGTGCAGAATAACCTTTGGAATGGTCACTGTGATCCTTGAACAATGTGGAGACAGCTGCACTAACACCTTCAAAAACAGCTTGGCCAAAGTCACACAGAGACTGAACCCAGCCTGACAAATCCCAGTGATCAAGAAAGTTGTAATTTCTCACAGGACCATTGTCAAGCACAGTGATGGAAGTATCAGGACCTGGAAGGTTCACATCAGACATAAAATACCTCTGAAATGACTGATCAAACTCCTGGTGGATATTTTTGAAAAACCCAATGCTTTGATTAAACAAGGAGCTGACTTCAGAAACCAGTTGGCTGAATGAGTTCTCCTCTTGGATAAGCTGGACAGCCTCTTTGTCATAGCTTTCAATTAGGTTTTTCTCTTCACCATTTGGGAAAATAAGACTTGATGGAGACCACTCTTTAAAGAAACCTTGAACCTGCATACAGTGTTTGTACAAAAAAGATTATATGATGATGAACAATACTATAAATGCATAACATTTGTGCAATTACATTTTATTTAATTCAGGAACAGAGTTTTCAAACCGATTTGCTGTAAGACTTGGTATTGCAACAACTTGGATTTTTAAAGTTTTGTTAATTTTAGTAGAGGTCACAATGTCTTTCTAAACAACCCACACCCATCTTCCCTTCTATATTATTATATCCAATGGATTGATTGAAATAACAAAACAAAAAGATATGTATTGAGAATTACTGGGTGTTATATACAGTACATTGTTCAACAGTCAAGGCTTTTACGCTATAGAGATGTAATGCTCATTTCACAAGGTCAAAAATCAATCAATCCTGCAATGCAAAGTGTAGTGAAAAGTTGGACTCACTGAAGCAAAACAATAATGTATATGTTCTGTAAATTATTATACTTTATGCTTTAAAACTCTTATTTTTTTACATGTATGAGCCCAAGGCCTATGTTTAATTAGGGTCCCAGATCTTTTTACAAAGTTACAATGCAGTTTTGTATGGGACTTGGAAAAGAGCTTTTCTCTCTTACAAACAATACCATGTCCAGCACCTACAAAATCATACCATGACCAATACAATCATTTTAAAGCAGCAATGACCCCTTTACCCCCTTTTTTAATTTTCTTCTTATTTTTATTTCTTACCTAAACTGACAAGTTGTTGCTTCTGTTATAAATCTGTAAAATCCTGATTGGCCACCTTCTAACTTTGTGCTGTAGTGTGTTTAATGCTGCAGCTAATATGTAACATTATATTACGAAGTCTAGCACAATATTGTTACAGCTTTCAGAATAATAGACAGTCTGCTGTTTGGAACACAACAACAGTTATGTTTGTGATATTTTGTTCCCAAAGGGCAGAGCTCAAAAAGGCGTGTGTCAGAGGCAGTTTCAAAAGAGGAAGTGGATATGACTTTCTAAATGGTTGCTGTAGCAACCAAAAGATGATCAGATCATTAAAATAAATCATTAAAAAAGGAGTTTAAAAAAAAATATGTAGACATTAGTTAATAATACCGAACCGATTAATTAAAAAAAAACCATAGGATTTTTCCCGTTTTGCTGCTTTAATCCTTTTTGCTGCCAGAGGAGCTGGCAACACATTGCAGATCCCTTTTGGAAATCAAACGTTGTGTCAAGTGTAGTATTTTTTATTCTTACCTTACTAGCAAACGACTGAAAACCCTGGGAACAATTGGTTGTATAAAAATTCATGCAGGAACTTTCCAGGCAAACTTTGCACTCATCCCAAGCGTTTGTCAGCAGCTCTTTACATTGGGCTCCTGCTTCACCCAGCCTTTCATTAATATCCTCTAGAAGCCTGACAGCTTCCTGTTTAAACAGGAAAATGTGTTTTATTAGGTATCATAGAATCCTGGCATCATCAGAATTGTACTCGGAAAGAACTGAATTTTGTCATTTGAATCATTTTCAACATTATTTATTTTGTTAGAGTCCCAAAATAATCCACAATTGATGCAAACTAAAAATTAAAAGTAATATGACCAAGCATTTGAAAAGATACGTTGGCCCAGATACATCAAACTCCGTTAAAAGGGAGTTAATAACGCACCCTGTAAGATTGTTTTTTTGTCTTATTACTGCAATTTTAAAATGGTATACATCAAGATTGCGGTAATAATACCGGGTGTAATATTTTACCCTGAATCGCAATGCAGGAATTAACACGACGTTAAAAATGCGTTAATTACTGCATCACGATTGCAATACTATTACAGTATTTATATTGTAGGCTTCTGTAATCTAATATTACAGAACCCAATAGTTGAAATAACATTAACCACTTTGATGCCTGTGGTTACCAAGGTATAGCATGGGAAACAAAGGAGCTAATACAAATTTAAAAATACACCGTACCCCCTTGGCTTCAACAATTCCCATGAAATGCTTTACTAACCGCTAAGGTAACCAAGGGTTTAACCCCTAAAACCTGCCCCTCCCCAGGAGGCCTAACCCACTATCCCAACCCAATACCCATCACCCACTTCCCGTGCCCCTACTCCTCCCCAACAAACCTAAAACCCACCCTATATACAATGGCCAATTGCGCCTAATCAGGTTTTTGCCCATTCCAAAAAAAATAAAAAATTATAATTTTACAGGTAGCCAGTGCAGAGAACGGAGAACAGGTTTCATGTGGCAAGAACGGGCCTGGTTAGTTAACAACCTGGCTGCAGCATTCTGCACCAGATGCAGGAGGGCATATCTGTTTCGGAAAGAGCCAGGTAGAGTGCATTGCAGTAATTCAGACATGAGGACACAAAGATCCTAGGAGGATCAAGTGCTTAATCCTGCTATGTTCCATAAGTGAATGAATGAAGATTTGATCACGGCTGACACCTGATCTTTAAGGGTCAAGTCACAGTCAAGGACAACACCAATATTCTGCACACGGACAGAGTTTAGCAACTGGGAACCCCCAAACCTAAGGCCAGTTGGTTGAGCTAGCTGCAGTCTTGTGTCTTCCGATGGTGAGCATCCACCAACAGCACTTTTGTCTTATCAGGATTCAACCTCAACTAACTGGCGCTCATCCACTCTGGGAGCTCAGATAAACATCTATTGATGACTGATAATGAGTCCTTAGTACCTGGTACAAAGGATAAATAGTGTTGAGCGTCATCTGCATAGCAGTAATAACCCCGACCATGTCGTCTCATGTCACTGTAACAGGGACTTATCCCTGTTTAAGTAAAACTGCCTATAAATAGTTTGAGGAATTCAGCAGGGAGCTGGTTAATTGCAGCCAGTCAATTATCCAGGCTCCACCTGGCTAATCAGAGTTCTAGAAAAGCCTCCTGTGGGAAACTGCCAAGAGAGATTCCTTAGCACACACCTGTGCTGACACAGGACAGAGATTCCTTAGCATAAGTGTGCTGACACAACACACCTTAGCAAACAACTGTGCTGACAAAGGAGAACAAAGACAGGATTGCCACAAACAGAGAGACAGCCCTCTCTACATGTAACCAGCCCTCCAAACCTGTAGAGGAATTAAGGCTTGCGTTACAGTATCCATAAGGGATTGCTTAGTCTCTCTTGGGGTGGCGATCCACAAACACAAGTAAGAACTTTTATATTTTCATGGCAGATGTTTGCATAATATTGTTTTGGACCTGGAAGTAGGTTAGCTACCCAGGGTGATAGCTAGGGACCTACTGTATAGTTAATCTCCCAAGGGGAGTAGAGTTTTATTTTATGGTTTGTTGTTTAAAGGAACCGGCTCAATAAAGCCATGTTTTAATTTCACCCAAATCAGTCTCCATTAGTGTACCTCTGATCACATCTCTTACAACACCCAGTGGCAGCATGTACCCTGCGAACAACATAGGAGATAGGATAGAACGCTGTCGCACTCCACATGACAGAGGCACTGGTGCAGAGGATAAAACTAAATTAAGATGCGCTAACACAAATTGTGATCTAAACTAAATAAACAAAATATACAAAATAGTGCTGCATGAAAAAGAACTGTTCCCAGTTCAATGTGATAGAGTGTCCAGGAAAATCAGCGCATCTCAATATAAAGGGAAGAAAAGTTTTTAAATATATGTATGTAATTGTAGTATACAATGTATTCCTGTGTGTATATACTCAGCCCATTTATCTCGATTTCTTGCCCTTCTATATACCTAATTAAAGATAATTGATTGTAGCATTAGGGAGGGATATATTAGGAGGGGACACAAGGACATGTCATACATACCCCTGAGGAAGCAAGAACTACCTGCAAAACGCATAGGGTTGCAGGGGGACCAGTTTGAGTACAACACTCCGAAACCGGAAGTGACGTGGAACGCCACCTGGAACGACGACGGAGAGTCATCGTCACCGAAAAGAGAAGGAGAAGTTCACTGGCTGGTCCCATATCAGCTGTGTATATTCTGTTTTATGTGAGTGTTACTTTGATTGTGGATAATGTTTAAACTTTTAAAAAGAAGCTCTGATTCCTTTAATCCATTTGCTGTCGGAGCGGAGGAGCAAAGAAACCTCTTAGTGTCTAGGCTCTGGCACTTTCAGTTAAGTGCATAGCTCACCAGTTTTGGTGTTTGAAAGTTATCTGTGAACGTGTGTCTCTGCATATGTTTCTTTTTTTTTCTCCTTTCTTCCTTTTATATTGAGGTGCAATGATTTTCCTGGACACTGGTTCAGAGGAGTATACTCCTGAAGATACTCTCTGTGACCTGCCAATGAGAAAAGATCTGAACCAGCTGAGAACTGTGCCATCCAGTCCTCAGAAATTCTTCAGGCACTCCATTAAGATTCTATGGTCAAATGCTGCAGACAGTTCAAGGAGGGACTAAAATCGAACAGTCACCTGTCTCTCGCCACCAGGAGATCATTAGCACACGATCCAGGGCTGTTACAGTTCTATACCATCATCTGAATCCTGACTGGAATGGGTCATAAATATAATGGGTTGATAGATGGGTTACCAGTTGGGTTGCAACCATTTTCTCAATAACTTTCCCTAGGAAAGGAAGGTTTTATACAGAACTGTAATTAGCCATACAGTCCGGGTCTAAATAAGGTTTTTTTTTTTTTTTGGAGAGGTCTGATGACTGCTTCCTTCAGCGGTTCTAGAAAGATCCCCAACTGCAAATAGCGCAGGACTATTTTGGCAAACACTGGGCCGATTACATCAACACAGCCTAAGAGAAGGTGTGTTGGAACTGGGTCCAAATCACAGGGAGTGGGACACTACCCTGGATTGTTTGCACAATGTCTTTTTCATCCAGACCGTGAAAGCTAGTCCATAAAGCCAGAGAACCTGCATTTTTATGCCTATAATCTTGACACTAATTAGACAGCACAGTCGGGATCCTAACCCGGTTAGAGGTTACTTTTTCAGAAAAGAAGAGAGCGAAATTATCACAATGGGACTGTGAAAATACTTCACCAGACTGCAAACATGCTGGTTTGCAGAGCCTCTCCACGATGTGGAAAAACTGAGCTGGTCTATTGTCCATTGCTGTGATTTCATGTGACAGAACTCTGACTTACAAGTAATTATGTACTGGTATTTCATAATGTGGTCAATCAGTTTAAGCTTCTCCTGAACCATGCAAGACTTCCGCCAGTGCTGTTCAAGACCCTTCTTCTTCAATTCCCTAATAGAACTGTCAAACAAAGGGGTGTGGTGTTGTGAGGGGCAGTCGTATACAAACAGGAGTAATCTTATCCATTGTAGCCTCCATATCTTTATTGTAGTAATGGACAAGAGGTCAAATTGGAACACAAGGTTCCCAAATCCGTGCTCGGAGTACATACAAAAACAAATTCTTGATGATGTGTATTTGATGATTTGAAACATATATTCATAAACATTTGTTATAACCATTGTGATCGGGCTCATGAATAATAGAAATAAGTCACATTTGATCCGATGTTGGAGAGGGATACAAGCTAATGGCACCCAGAAGGGGTGTCTGTGAATCCTCTGAAAACGGAGTGACCAGACCCCCTCGTTGGCCTAAGATAGCTTTCCCCTGGATCTAGACACATGAAATGGTATTAGAGTCCATAAATGATCTTTACTCACTACTTGATGATAAGATGACCCGAAGTCAGCGTGCTCTCAGCCCAAACGAAATCCAGGAAGTAGCATCCCATGGGGGAAGCATAAGAGGTTCCTCTCACAGTTACTGTGCGATACCATGTGTGCAGAGGATCCAATAAAATAATTATTTTTCAACTGCTGAGCGATCCAGCCTCCGTCATTTTTACCTCCATTGAAACGCAGTGCAAAACCTTATGCTTCCCCCATGGGATGCTACTTTCTGTAATATACAAGAGCACTGGAATCCACGCAGGCACTCAATATGTTAGAACAATGCTACTAACGTATTTTTATTTATTTAGTTATAAAAATGTTTTACCAGTATGTTTTTCAAGTATGTCCTGGGCACAGAGTTATAAAAAATACATGGTTACAATAAAAGAACAGGGTTATACAGTGAATTCACAGACATTTCATGGACAGATAAAGTAGGAAAATTGGGTACAGGGGATAAAGGGCTTGTGAGTTTCTGATAGAAATAGAGAAGCTTTAACATCAACTAACATCAGCGAACGGCAGCAAACGGCTCACGCCCTTCGGCTGTGCGCCTTTGGGGCAACGCAGATGTACGCTGGAGTGAACAAAAAGATCTTTTCTTTGTGTCCCCATGGCTCATTAACATTCCAGTTGGTGGGGTTGCCGATTCAACAAAGATCAAGCACATGTTAACCCTTAGCACGCTGGTCCTGTGCAGAGGGGAGCAGTTCTTGGGGGGGCCCCATCAGGCTGTGCACCTTTGGGGCAACGCAGATGTACGTAGCCAACAGGGTATGTAGTAGAGACGGGCACATTTTTTTTCCTGATTTGGATCGACCTCAGTTAAACTGGTTACTTTGGGCCGCCAATTTCCACGGATCACTCTCAAAAGGGCTAATCCACAATTTCGGGATTTTTTTTTTTATCACTGACAATTCACATGGCGGATTCTACAACCCGTTGGCAGCTTTTTAAGAATCCAATGCACAGATTCCGGAATGAATTGTGGCTTTGGATTCATCCGTACAGATTGAAACTGGAACAATCCCTTGATGAATTTTACACCGTGGAACGGATTTTGAATGGAAAGCTCGGGAAACAGATTTTGATAGTTTTGCCCATCTCTAGTATGTAGTGTAATGTAACATACATATTAACCTTTTTATCCCTTTGTGGTCAGATAGTCATGGAAAACCATAACTAGTTGACAACTTGAGCTGTACTAGTGGATTAATATGCACTGTAATGTTATTAAAGTAAAATGTTTTATCACCTATTTCAGGTTGGATTAGTTTATCTTGCTCATATATTGTGTGAGTGTGTGTATGTGTACAGCACATTTTCAGCAGTTACATATGTTTTAACCACTGGTTCTAAAAAGTTACGGTAAAAAAATTATATATAGAAAAAATAAAGCAGATTGGGTGGGATTGTTACTTTAAAATAGAACTTGCATGTTTTTTTTAAATTCCTCATGTTACATCTGTTCAGAGCCGGGCCACCAGAGGCACATGAAGAGAGAAACTGTTTATGCCAACTGAACCCTGCTGTGAGCAGATGTAGGGGAAACATAAAAAGTAAAGTGGATCATCAGGAAAGTATAGTTAAGTTAATGTTTTTTTGTAAAATCCCAGTGGGAATGTTCCCATCCAATGGATGTTTACTTTAAAAGCCTGCACTTGAACTGTAATCAAACTGTGATATTTTGAAGGCAGCCAACTATGTTACCTATTTAAATAGAAACGTATCCAAGAAAACCATGTTGAGAGACTCAAGACTGGTGCAGTAGAAGAATACTCATGATAGCTATGTCGGCGAATGAATAAACATTCCATTTCCTCTGACATTTAGATACAAACTGGTTAGAATTTTGCTTAGATGGTTTCATACACATTCCCTGCCTTAGTGTTCCTGTTTTTGTACACGGCATAGTCAGAACGTAAATGTAAGTCAATAATGTTTTTTTTTAATGAAATATGGATCAATAATAAGTTTTCATATGCTGCTGCTCTGTTTTTTTCTGTTTGAAACAACTGTATTGAAAAAGCAGCAAAGTGGATCCTCATGATTTGAAGGTTTATCATTTAAAGCACATTAGTGAGATGCACAGCAACTGAGAAATTGATAAAGCGACTAGGGACACTTCACCCACTTTGAGTGCCCATTTTTCGTATATACAGTACTATCAGACCATGGATCTTAAATGATGGCCATTGACATTTAATTTGCTTGTCTTAATGATTGCTCCATGCTTGGGTAAACACTCACTGGGGGATATATTTCAAAGTATCCTTGCTGCAAAACTGAGGAAAAAAATATTGCCCTAGTTTTCTCAAGGAAACATTTAAACTAATAGGATTTTCTACTTTGATGAACCTAAATCAGTCTTTTTGCACTCGTTTTTTGCAGCCGGGCGATTATGATGAATGACTTCCTCTGTATTTACCACTTCCAGTTACATTGAGAAATTCTATACCGCCATCAGCTTTTCAATGAAGAAGTACAGTATATGTTTCCAAATCATTGTAACTACTGATAGTTGTCACACAATTGATTGAGCTGTTAGATATTTGATAAAGTTAGACTCTTTGATAAAGTCCCTTTGGGGACGAAACGCGTCAGAGGATTTTCCTTGTGTGTTTTTAATTTTTTTGGCTGATATGCCATAATAAAGTTTTTGCGACGTACTTGCTTCCAGCCTGATTGATTTTGCTGTGCTCACTCCCACAACCTTTCCTTGCCATTTACACCATCCGGGAATGAATCACGCGACGGAACAGGATCCTCCCCCAACCAAACACACACCGGAGAAGGAATCAAGCACCGATAGTGTGAGTATACTAAAATCGTTCCTTTCTTTATGTGACTACTCTCTAGCCAGTGCAAGATGCCTTAAAACATTGTGGAGATTATACGGAGCCATGGGAAGACTGCGGACCCACCCAGAGAGGGACCACCGAAGAAGAACATACTACTCATCGGACAGGCCAGAGGTCTATAGCAGGCATGTCAAACATGCGGCCCGCGGGCCGCATGCGGCCCGCAACGGATATTTTTGCGGCCCCCTCACAACC